>NC_060278.1:98559937-98669696 GCF_021613505.1 Equus quagga
GCCTCACCCCCACCCCCACAGGCCTCCCTCGGATCTGCCCGGCGCTGGGTCAGGCGCCCACGCCTCGCTGCCGGGGGGAGAGGAGAGCAAGCACTGGGCTCTGCCTATGGACGGCTGGCTCCGCGGCCGGAACGAGGGTGGGAGCTACTGGGTGGACCTCGGGCAGCGCCCGCCCCGGGCAGCATCCCTCCCAGTCACGCCTGCGCCGGGGACAGGGTCGCTCTGCTCAGAGCAGCTCTTGCCGCATGCTCGTCCTGAACCACGTCCCGGTCTGGGGATCCGCCCGCTGATTGGCCAGCCCAGGTCACATGCTCCACCCTCGGCCCAGACGTGGCGCTCATCCCAAGCGCACGAATGCAGCGTGGGAGAAGGACTGTTGCTTATCTGCCCGGGTACCAGAGGACGGGGATGTGTGCTGGCAGCTCCAAACAGGAGGGTCACACCAGAGAAACCGCACGGACCTATAGGGATCACTGTGCAGAGTCATGTCGATTTCTGAGGGTGAAATTCTGGCAAATACTGGACTTTTGCTAATTTCCATTCTCTCCTCTCAAAGTGAATGATGAAAAGAACTTGTTAATGAGCTTTCTCCTTTTCCTCTGCGTTTCTCTGTTCTTTTTTTTTTTTGGTGAGGAGATTGGCCCTGAGCTAACATCTGTTGCCAGTCTTCCTTTTTTTTTTCTCCTCAAAGCCCCAGTACATAGTCGTATATCCTAGTTGCAGGTCATTCTAGTTCCTCTCTGTGGGGTGCCACCACAGCACGGCCTGACCAGTGGTGGGTAGGTCCACACCCAGGATCCAAACCAGTGAACTCTGGCCCCTGAAGCAGGGCACATGAACTTAACCACTCAGCTACTGGACCGGCCCCTGCATTTCTCTGTTCTCACCTCCTCCCACCTATGCCAAATGTCCCTTTGTCTTTTAGATGAGAATTCATGGAGCCCCTGTGTAGACCAGTATCACTGTTGGACAAGTTGAGTGCCCATTAAAGCCATGGATATCTTCAAAGATCTCACTTCCAGCCTTGTTTCCACAGAGCCCCAGAGAGGTGGGCGTCAGTGTGAAGGTTAATGCT
Source organism: Equus quagga (assembly GCF_021613505.1). Taxonomy (NCBI): domain Eukaryota; kingdom Metazoa; phylum Chordata; class Mammalia; order Perissodactyla; family Equidae; genus Equus; species Equus quagga. The sequence goes on from NC_060278.1 coordinate 98,561,013, forward strand.
GTCTCCCCATCTTCTATTTCTGCCTCCTAAATGGAAGACTTCCAAGTCTGTCTCACTCCTGCTACATACCTATTAGCAGCTTCTGAGCAATCAGAGTCGCACAAAGACTGGAAATTGGTGCGTTCCAGCATGGGCTCAGCTACATAAGCGATCTGAATGTTCACAGCTTTAAAATGACTTGACAGTCTGTCTATAAAATGTCCTGTGGTCTGAAAGGGGGTGATCCATTGATTGTTTCTGGAGCTAGGTAACCTTTGTGACCAAAATGAGAGAGCAGCCAGAGGCCTAATCAATCAAACCAGCCATTAAGAATCCTGCCTGTCCACAGGCCTGCTCGACGTCAGGTTCCTGGAGAGGAAAATGCAAAGGGAAGGGCTTTAGCCACAAAGGCAGAGAACACGCAGACAGGCTGGACAAGGCTTGGCGAGGCTGGAGACTATTCATTGCACTGGTGGTTGGTGACTTTCCCTAACCCCCTCGTGGGTTAAATACGGGGGAGCAAAATGCAAAGTGACATCGGGGCTCTGAGACCAGGAGACACCCTTCGAGGTGACTGTCCTGCCATTTCCTGCAGCTGCAGATCGCAGCAGGGGGTGCCCGTCTGTGCTCGGGGCAGAGACCAGGGAGCCTCTGAGATCCCCTCTTCTCAGTGGGAGGGTCTCATCTCTGTGAGTTCCTCAGGCCAGGTCTGCGAACTCTCCATGCCAGGACGACCACAAACCGCGACTGCGCCCAAGTCAACAAAAATGTCACCGACAGAATGGCTGGAAGTTACCAGAACTTTATATCAAACCGGGAGCGATGGGTTCATACGTGGTCTTGTGCATTTAACCTCAAGCATTTCAGAAGTTTTGAATGTAATTTTCTTTAGCAGAAAGTTCATTTTTACTCTTAAAAAGGAAAACAATTTTGTAGGATGCATCCTTTGTTAAAGAATCTGAATTTGAGAAACACCCATGTGTGTCAAAGAGGTGGGAGGAGGAGATTCCTTGAAGCGGTTTGTTTTACACAAAACATCGGGGGACAAATCGGGTTCCTCTTACTGCCGGAGCAAATCACCACAGACTCAGCGTCCTGAAACACACAGCGGTCCTCCTCCGTGTGGAGGTGAGGGGTCTAGACTGGGCTGGCAGGGCGGCTCCAGGGAGAGCTCATTTCCCTGCCTTCTGTGGCTTCCAGAAGCCACCCGCTCTCCTTGGCTCATGGCCAGTCCCCATCCTCACACCCAGCGGGGCAGCATCTTCCAGCCTCTCTCTGCTTCTGTCCTCCCATCACCCTTTTTGACTTTGACCCTCCTTCCCCCCTCTCATAAGGACCCCTGAGATTACACTGGGCCCGTCTGAATAATTCGAGTTAATCCTCCTTAATTTAGTCACGTCTGCAAAGTCCCTTTGGCCACGTGAGGTGCATATCCACAAGTTCTGGGGAACAGGGTGGGGACGGCTTTGGGGGGCTGTCAGTTAACCACAGAGGAACCTGCATCCTTCGGGACAGACAAGCTGCTGCTGCAGAAACCAACACCGCTCAAACCCCGGGCTAAAACAGTGAAGGCTGATTCTCGCTCACACCACACATCCCTCTCAGGTCGGGGGCTCTTCTCTACATCGCCCTACTCAGGGACCCACGTGAGGTGAGGACCGCTCCTTCCTCGGGCTCCCATGATGACCCGGGCAGGAGGAAGCGAACCTTGCAGACCAGGGTCGGCTCTTACCTTCTGCCCGGAAGTGACGCGTGGCACCCACACTCACATTTCATTGGTCCAAGGAAGTCACGTGGCCACGCCCACCTCCAAGGCACGGCGGAGAAGGAGGGTGTGCCCTCTCCCCGGAGCAAGGAGGACTGGGAACAGACGTGAACTTGAGTGCCCACCTGGCAACCTAGGCTGAATCCCTCGGGGAAGGCGTGTGAACTGGGGCTTCCGGGCACTGCGCTGACTTCAGGGGGCGTGGGCTGTGTGCATGGGGAAAGCAAGATGCAGGACCACGTGTGATGTGAGGGGCTGTCTATGCAAACATGTGCCTACCAAAGTACCGTCTGGTGTCCGTGCAGACTCGTATCTGCGGTACCTGGAAATCAGGTCCGGAAGCTGGCACGCTGATGTCAACATGTCCCCCCACCTCTGGAGAGGGGTCAGGCTAGGACAGGGAGGGGATCATTAGTGGACACTCGTCATGTTCATAAGGTTTAACTTTTTAAAAAAGGAGACCACATTTAAATATTTTTTACTTAAATAAAAATTAATTTTAATTTGATTTTTCCCTAACATGGGGTACATTTTTTTTTATTTTCTGTGACTTTTTACGAAAAGGTTGAATGCAATCTCTATGGTCCTCTCCTTTGATGTGGGGTAGGGGTAGGGAGGGTGAGCTAGAGAAAGGACCCACAGTGAGGTGGGGGCCGTAGTGTGTCAGAATAACTGAACTAAAGGTGCCCTTGGGAACCACGTCGTTGTCCAATGATTCACTTGTTCCCATGTCAAGAATGGTACCATTGAGGCCTGGACAGGGGGTGACCCACCCAAGGTCCAGAGCCAGCTGTGGGGGGGCTGGAGGAGAGAACACAGAGCCCCTGACTCCCTTCCCAGTGCTGCACCCGCCACCTGATGTCTGGAGCAGGAGTGTGGAGACCAGGTTCAAGTCTCAGCCCAGCCACTTACTCGCTCTGTGTCCTTGAGCAGGTCCCTTGCCCTCTCTGTGCCCCATTTATTTTTTTTACCTATAAAATAAGATAGGGTGGTAAGAATTCCCCTGCATCCCTCACTGCTCTTCCCCTGCCCCTTTCAAGGACCAAACTAGTTAATTCTATGAAAGTATTTTGCACAATTTTGTATAAAGCACTCCAGAAATTATTCTATTATTAATAAATTAGTATCTAAGTATTAACAATAATGAAATGATAGTCATCTTTAATCATCCAATTGCATTACTAACATTATTGATAATTGTTATTAACATATCTAAAAGGGTGATATAAACTTATAAGTGGAATAAAGAGCGTTGACCTCTCTGGTACAAACCACCTCGTCCGTAAACCCAGCTGCTGCCTGACTAGACTCTGGATGCAAGTGCGTTTCCCCATGGAGCCACCGCCCGGGCCGGGACTCCCTGTGAGCTCCCTGTGAGCCCAGGTGGGAGCAGCTGAGACGCCAGTGCTTCAGCAAAGCGGGCGAAGCTGAGGTCCCCAGCCCCAGCGTCTCTCCGAGGACGGGCTGAGCCGGGGCTGCGACCCGGAGAACTGCCTCTGACCCCGGAGGGAAACCCAGGAGGGACGTGGTGGCCTCAGACCTTCCTGAGCCTTGGAGGCAGGGAGGGGGCCACCAGGGAGCTGTTCCTAATTTAAGCATCCTCACCACCCCCACCATCGCTTTTTTTCTTATCACACATGGGATGGGGTTTATTGTGAACTACGTGCCTTCTCCTCAATTCCGAACAACGTCCCAGGTCCTCAACGGCAGGATCTGGCCACACTGAGTCTGGGTCCCGTGTGGCACCAATGGGCTGGTGGAGGAGCAGCTGCCACTGGGACAGGCTCGGGGTCTCCTTGGGGCCAGCCCCCAGCCCACCTGGCTTCTCCCGAGCCAGTACCTGCCAGGGCCCAAGGGCATCAGAGCATCGCCTGGGGGTTGGAGAGGCTTCTGGAAGCAGGGGTGGCTGAAGTGGTTCTCCAAGTGCGAGGGGAACCCCAAAAGGGAGGGCAGAAGCTCCTGGATAAAAGGTACAAATGTAACAGCGGACGGCACTCAGAGGGGTAACGCCCAAGCTATCATTTAAAAAAATTGTTTTAATTTTGAAATATTTTAAACAGATAAAAATAAACTTAGCAAAATATTAAAAGAGTTAAACAACAAAAAAGGCCGATTTAGAAATCCTGAGTCAAACTCTTGATCCTTCTGCTAAACTCTGGTATTCTTTTAAGAAAAGCTTCCTGGTAAGAGTTCCCATAATTTCCTGAACTCTTGAGAGACGACTATATAAATGTCCTCTTCCTCTTTCTCCCTCTTTTAAAAGGAATAAACGCTTTGTCCCCCGGCCCCTCCCCCTTCTTCCCTAGCATTTGGCTTCTTGGGAAAAGCCCACATCTCAGGACCCCGCAGAGAATTCCCTTTCCATCATCATGTGACATCTGTGTCATGGGACATATCAGGCTGGGACACCGACCCCTTGCTGTGGCTGCCCTTGGCTGAGCTTGGCCCTAGCAGGCAGTGCCACCCCACCCTGGCTCTGGGGTGGGCCTCTCAGCAGACACCGGGTCTTCCAAGCTGTCCAAGCTGCCGTGACATCAACCCTTCCGATCCCCCAGATTCAGGGCTCCAGGAACGGCCACCACTAATGTCGAAGACCTCAGCTGTTGGTGACACAATCAGCCAGGAGCCAGGAGGAAAACAGTAACTCGCGCAGAGGGTGGGACGTGGCTGGGGGGAGAGCTCACGGCTGGGGAGACAGGCAGCCTGGGGTTGGATCCACCCTCTGCTGCTTCTGCCATGTGATGTGTGCAGGAAATCCCCTCTGCACGCCCGGGTCCCTGGTCTGGAGAGTAGGAGTAACGGTACCCACCGCACGGGCTTCGTAAGTGACCTCAGTGAGTTACTTCCGTGAAGGATCGGAGCCTGCCAGCACTGGGAACACTCCACATGAGGCTTGTCAAGAAACCCTCAAGCAGGGGCCTGCCCGCTGGCGCAGCGGTTAAGTGTGCACCTTCTGCTTTGGCGGCCTGGGGTTCGCTGGTCTGGATCCCGGGTGCAGACATGGCACCGCTTGGCACACCATGCTGTGGTAGGCGTCCCACATATAAAGTAGAGGAAGATGGGCACGGATGTTAGCTCAGGGCCAGTATTCCTCAGCAAAAAGAGGAGGACTGGCAGTAGTTATCTCAGGACTAATCTTCCTCAAAAGGAAAAGAAACCCCTGAGTCATCTTGTTTGCTGTCTGTTATTGACCCTCCAACGGCCCCCAAGGCGGAAAGGCTTCTCATCTTTATAACCCGGGGAAGGTCGGATAGCGGCCTTGCCAAGGGCCACACAGCTGGAGAGCAGGCAGCTGGACTTCACCCCAAGTCCTCGACGCTGCTCCACAGCCCTGAATTCCCCTCTCCCCGCCCCGTGTTGGCCATTGCTCTATAAATGAATAAATAACAGAGTCAGGCCGACGGGTTGGCCGCCATCTGCCCTGTTTATTTTCCAGCATCTGCTTTATAAACCGTTGGACATCCGCGTTACTTTCCCTTATTGCTGTTGACCTCGCCTTCCAATTACGCAGAATGTTCCGGTGGAGCCGCCCCTTGTTGCAGGGCCCCATCGCTGGCTGGCATTCGATGCTGCGTGCCTTGGCCTTGACTCGCAGAGGCAGCGACTTCTTGTGTCGGCCTCTTTTTTTCCGAAGTGCAAATGACCCCATGAGCAGATGGGCATCTGGGGGACCCAGGGGCTCTGGTGGCTGCTGGGCAGGTTATTGATAAAAAACAAAACCAAAAACAATTCTGGGTTTACTTGGTTTCTTCAAAAAGCACGAAGATTGGGAGGCACTAAAATAAGTTTCATGGAACTCTGTGGTTTTGGCCTTTCCCTCCGTGGATGCTTTAAAGTCCATGCGGCCTGCTTCCCTTGGCATTCGGGGCTCCCGTGATTGCTCTGTTTTGCCTGGTTTCCCAGTTAACCCCTGAATCATTCATTCATCCGTTCAGGACCTCATTATCGAGTGTCTGTCGTGTCGGAGGCGCTGTTCTGGGCTCGATGTGTGAAGGGTCAGTGAAGGTCCCGACACCATGGAGCTCACCTTCTGGTCAGGGACGGTCAGTAAAAAGATCAAATGTGTCTGGAATAATCAAGAGGTGGCTGGTGCTAAGAAGTGGCTGAGGCAGGGAATGGTAGGTTTGGGGCCTATGGGGCTTCCTTAGAGGATGCTGACATGGAACAGAGACCTGCAGGCTGTGAGGGAAAGAGATAGCTAATGTCTGGGGAGAGAATGTATTCCAGGCAGAGGGAACAGCAAGTGCAAAGGCCCCGAGGCAGGAGCATGTCTGGCTTGTTTGAGCAGCAGGATGAGAACAGAGTGGCCACAGCAGAGTGAAGGAGGGAGATAGCTGTGCAGAAAAGGTCAGAGAGGAGGGGAGACCAGACCATACCGGGCCTCACAGGCCACTGTGAGGTGGGAGGACCTCAGAGAGTTTTGAGCAGAGGAGAGCATATTAGTTTTCTATTACTGAGTAACAAATGACTACAATCTTAGTGGCCTAAAACCACACAAATTCATTATCTCACAGTTTCTATGGGCTGGGAGTCAAGCATGTTTGAACTGGGTCCTCTGCTCAGGGTCTCAGAGGCTAAAATCAAGATGTTGGCCGGCTGTGTCCTCATCTAGAGCTGGATGAGGAACGGACCCGCTTTCAGACTCCCTCAGATTGCTGACAGAATTAATTCCCATGTGACTGAAGGACTGAGGGACCAGTGTGTCGCTAGCAGTCAGCTGAACACCACTCTCAGCTCATAGAGGTTCCTCTCAGATCCTTGCCATGTGGTCCCTCCTTAGCTGCTTCAGGAAGATCCAAGTTCCTTTAGAGGGCTCACCTGATTAAGCCAGGCCCACCCAGACACTCTCTCTTTTGGTTAACTCAAAGTCAACTGATTAGTCACCTAATCACGAGGGTGAAATCTCATCGTGTTTCCAGTTCCTGTGCACACGCTGGAGGAGAGGATTCTATGCAAGGGAGCAGGAATCTTGGGACCATCTTTGAATCCTGTCTTTGACGGGGGGTGACTCGACTTGTAGGTAAAGGATGACTCTGACTATTGTGTTGGGGGGTGGGGGAGGAGCAGGGCCAAGTGCAGACCCTGGGACATCAGTGAGGACACAGTTTGAATAGTGGCTTTGACCATTGTCACAGTGTAGGTGACAGAAGTGGCTGAAGCCGGAGGAGGCGATTTTTGTAAAATGGATCGAATGAGAAAAATAAAACCTTGCTGCAGGTCTCCAGGATGGCTCGAACCTCACCGGTCTGAGCAACTTGAACTTTGACCTGTGACAGCTTATCAAGTTTATCAAGAAGAGTACGGATTTCCGAAGGATTAGTTTTGTGTGTGTGCAGGTCAAGGTAGAGACATTCTTTTGCTTTGTGGTTTCCTATAAAAATAACAATATATTATCTATGCAGGCGAAATTTGTTGTCCCCTTAGGATCCCAAATTGCCATTTTCTTCTGTTAAGAAAACAATATAGAAAAGAAAATGAGATCTCTCTGCATGTTATCAGTATTTTGTTTTTTTCAGCTATTGGTTCCTGGAAAAAAAAACAAAACTGCAGCACGACAGAATCAGTGACAATAATTCATGGAGGAGTTGCAAATAGGCCAGGAGTTGGCTCGCTTTCCTGGTTTTGACTTGAATTAGACGTGAGACAGATGAGTCCAATCAGGTCTGTTATGCAGCAGAAAGTATTGCAATGTCACACGGAGCAATAAAGGTGCAAAAATTGAGCGGAAACACATGTTCTTCAGAAATTAGCTGTTAGCTATGTGCCTTTCTCTCGTTGATGTTCTCAGTATGAAATCCAATATTTCCCGGGGAAAGGAAACAAGGCCACTTAACTGTTGGATGACAAGCTGTCTTACACTTCATCAGATCCACTCGTTAACTTGACACATGGCTCGTACCGCTCAGGAAGACAGCAGAAATGCTATCTCTGCTTTTCCTCACGGCGTGTTACGGAAGACGTGGCAGCTTGGTGTGCTGACCGCAGGGTGGGCGGCCGTCCAATCCGGGCAGGATGTTGGCAGAACGTTCTGTATTTCTCCAAATACAAAAGACTGATGGAGCCAACATCAGCCCGTGGGACTCCAGCGCCCAGGGCTCCCTCCCACGACCACGAGATGGTCCCCGGCAGAGAAATGGTGACTTTGCTACCTGTGTCTTTCTCCTCTTTGCAAAATGATGCTCCGGTCTTAATTTTAGCAGGAATGTTGTTGAGAAGGTACCCTGGTGATCCACTCCACATCAAGAATGGGTTTTGTCAAGAGTGGACAAGGCCAGCAGGACAAGCCCCACTCAGAAGCCTTCAGTGGGAAGGGGGAAGAGAAGCTGCACCTCTCTCTGTCCAGCCCTGCTGTCTTCTTGCCCCAAAGAAGAGGGGTTTCCATCTCTAAGGCTCCTGAGCTGAACTTCTAGTGGTAGAGTGACAGGACATAGCTCAAATATTACCCGCAGGTGGCCTGCCGTTTGACCTGAAGTGCTGGAAGCCTTCAGTAAATGCTGGAGAAGGGAGGAGGGCAGGTCGGTCACGCTCAGCACTCCGTCATCGCTGGTGTTACTGAATGAAGGCAAACACAGAAAATGGGCACCGTGGACAGCTGCGCAGGCGGTCTTCACCTGTCGTCCTGCCTCAGCGTCTTGTGCGGAAACTGCGATTTCAGGCCTTTCTGTCTCGTCCCAGACAGCGAGCTCCTCGAGGACGGGGCCCACTCTTCGTGACTCCTTCATCCCAGAGGCCTCGAGCCCAGCGCAGACCCCGGCACCCAGGACGCTCGGTCCTGAGGCGAGCACACGTCCTGCTCTGACCAGGCAAGCCCAGGGTGGCCTGCTGGCCTCCTTAACTATTAACGGCAGCCCCTTCCAATCTCACGCCTCACTGAGCCTCAGAAGGGCCCTCCAGGTACCTGAAGCAGAAAACATTTATTACAAGGCCACCGAGTGGTTTTATCAAAAGGCAATTTCTTGCCTCATGTGATGAAAATCTTGCCGGTTTGCCCAGGATGGTCCTCGTTTATGCCTGCAGTTCCAGAATGATTGTGAATAGGGCCCCTTTTACAGCATCCTGGGGGGGACAGCAAGTTATATGGTCATCTCAGGCACAGACAGGCACAGCAAAATGCAGACATCAAATGCAGTGGTCATCAAGAAACACAGGTGTTGGCTTAGCTGTCCAGGAACAGATGGCAGTAAGATGGCCCCAGTGGCCGTTTTGTGGAGGGTTTCAAACACGGGGCTAAGGTGGGCCTGTTTTCTGGGGCCTTTCCCAGAAACCCCAGACAAATTCCGATTGGGTCAGCTCAGGTCACGTACCCACCGGGTAATGAATTCCTGTTGCCAAGGTGACGCCCTGGCTGTTAGGTTAACCTGGATCCCAGGCCCCACGTCTGTCCGGAGTCTGGGCGCCTTTCCCCCCTCCCCTGGGTACTGGGTCGGGGAGGGTCGAGTTTTCCAAATGGAAATCAAGTTGCTGCCATGAGCTCCCTCCACCAGAATATGGGCTCTTTAGAGACGGGGATTTTTCGTCCATTTTGTTCAACGCTGTATTCTAAGCATCTAACCCAGTACCTGCTCGGAGTAGCTCCTTAAATATCTGTTGAATGAATAAATACTGAGAAAACAAACAGCCAGTTTTCTTGACGCAGTCTCTTTTATGAAATACGATACACTTCATTGCGACAAATGCTCTGTGAAACAGCCTCAAAGCCAAGGTAAGCTTAATGGCCTTCCCCAAGATAACCATCCTTTGGTGTCGGAAAAACATATTGGAAATCACTGACCCGTGGCCCACATGGGTCTCTCACACACTGATGATGCGAACCCGCCTGACATCTCAAGTACTGGACTCAGTCAAGCCATGTTTACAGGAATTCTGACGCCTGCCTTACGAGGTGGTGTTCCTTCTCCCAGTGAAACTGGGGTCCTGGGCCTGAGAGAACCTGGAGGAGGCCGGGTCTCCCCAAAACCTCGGCAGGACAAAGTCAGTTCCCTGGTGGATTCTTCCTGTAGGTGTGAAATGCACATGTGGGAGGACTTTCTGGATTGAGCTAATCTCCATAAAGTCTCGTCCCCACTGCGAGTTTAGCTGAATCCTTACTAGCAGCTCTTCAAGGGCAGAGAGTATGTCATTCTGTTCCTAGCACAGTGCCTGGCACCCAGAAGGAGTGAAAAATGTGACTTGCTGGCTGAAGAGGTGAATTCTCCCAGCTGGGATTTGTCTGACTCTCAAAAGGGCCGTGCCGTGTCCCATTCCCAGGGTAAGGACTGTGACCACGTTGAGGAAAGGGGTGGGGAGGGGGCTGCCAGGTTTGGATCTGCTGCAAACCTACCCACCTGTCACCCTTGGCACATTCCGTGGTTGGCTGTATCCGTTCACCAAGGATGCTTTGTTTGCAAGCAAGGGAAGCTGGCTTTGGCCAGCCTGGTCACACTAAGTCTATGGAAGGCTGTGGGGTGACTCTGGGAACAAAAGGAAGGGCTGAGGGCCCTGACAGCCCGGTGGTTAAAGTTCGGTGAGCTCTGCTTTGGCAGCTTGGGTTCAGTTCCCAGGCACAGACCTACACCACTTGTCTGTCAGCAGCCACGCTGTGGCAGCAGCTCACACAGAAGAACCAGAAGAACTTACAATGATACACAACTATGTGCTCGGGCTGTGGCAGGGGGAAAGAAGAAAAAAGGGGGAAGATTGGCAAGTGATGTTAGCTCAGGGCAAATCTTCCCCAGCAAAAAAAAAAAAAAAAGGAAGAGCTGAGGGAGCAGGCTGTGGAAGAACAAGATGGGGGTCAGCTCTGGGGTCCAGGGAGCAGGAACTCCTGGGGGACATCTCCAGGGCTTATGTTTTAGGGTGACGGCCCAATCGTTCTTGTGTCTTGGATCACTCATCTCAAGATGAAATTTCCCAGGAGACAAGTCTGAGCTTGAGCCTCATGTCCACCCTCCAGCCAGAGCACCTTGATTGTCTGTTCCTTTGGGATGGCAACACAGCGGGCGTGGAATCCTCAAGGGAAAATCGAGGGCCTGCGGCAGGAGAGTGGGGAAACGGGCTCAGGCCAGCCCACGGCGCCAGCAGCCAATGTCCACATGTTCCTCATCTTGGGATCCTCACAGCTGGGATGTGCCTGGACTTAGTAGGTCTTTAAGAAATGTCACACTTGCCCGACTTACTTCCTCCTCGAGCCCCCCTCCCCCCACTTGAGGCAGAATGGCTTCCTCCCTCCCCTTCATCCTACGGGACTTTGTTGTTACTTCTGTCCACCCGGTTAGGTCGTTAGAGTTGCTTTTTGTGCTTTTTGCTTCTTCCAGTTGGAATTGTGTCTCATTCGGGTCTGCTTCCTCCAAGGCCAACTGAGTTGTGGACACGGAGTGGAAGCTCAGGAAATGTTTGAATGGATGAATGACCGGACGCGTGTGTTCACGGGGAGAAAGCTCTAGTCAAACCAACATGTTTGTCTTTAAGGTATAAGAGAAAGGTATATATGTCAAGTAAAAGTACTCAGAACTTGGAAATAGGGATCGGCCCTGTGGCCGAGTGGTTAAGTTCACGCGCTCCGCCCAGGGTTTCACAGGTTCGGATCCTGGATGCAGACATGGCACTGCTCATCAGACCGTGCTGAGGCGGCGTCCCACATGCCACAACCAGAAGGACCCACAACTAAAAATATACAACTATGTACCAGGGGGATTTGGGGAGAAAGAAAAAAAAGAAAAAAGAAGATTGGCAACAGCTATGAGCTCAGGGCCGATATTAAAGAAAAGAAGAACTTGGAAATAAGGTAGAAAGATGATTGTGAGACCTTCTGGCCTCTGGGTAGAGGACAGTCCAGAGAACTTCCAGCGTTCTAAGGACGTGGGCCGTTGACTCCCTCTGACTGTTGGTTAGGGCCCACACAGTTGACAACTCTGCAAAGTTAGAGGTGAACACATAGAAAACTTGTAATGTACAATATTTGCCTTTTCTGATGGTGCTAAAGATAACCCACAAGTTATAGTTTCGTTGCCCAGTGAAATACTGAAGTGGCTGTGTCTAACTGAGCCATTGTATGGCAATATTTCTTTTTTGTCATTGACAGTATAGAATCCTTGGTCCCATATCCTGTTTTGAATCAGCTTGGCCATTCTATTAGTCCCATCGTTAATTAGTTAAATAGATTTGACAAACTCTCCCTCTAGTCCATGAGAATTCGGTTTTTAACATTTTGAGAATTATGCTTTGATATACCCATGCAAACACACGCACATACACACACACCCCCCTGGGAAACTAGAATATTTCTCTCCTAAAACTGAATGGTTTTCATTACATTAAAATAGCAAATTCATGCCAAAAACACCTTTTCCTGGAATAACATCTGGAACTTATGTTGTGACTTTTCTCTCCCTCCTCCCGATTTCTCCATCGGGGGTTGGGAATTTAACATGGCAGTTTTCGTGCCTCTTTGCCAGTTTTTAGCAGTGACGTAACTGTGGTCAAGAGGAGAGCCAGGAGGCCCAGGTGGGGAGAATAAGTGGGTAGTGGACATTTGTCATGATTTGTGATCTTCCAGAACCTTCTGAAAACCATTCTACGTTCAGGAGAATCTCTCCCCTTCTGTGTCTGTGTATCCTCGAAGAAGAAGCCAGAAACCCACCTTCCCAGTGCCCCTCACAGCCAGAGAGCAGACACGTGACCTGGATTCCACTGGTCAGATGTAGACAGGGGAGACTTCAGTTCAGAAGAGAGCTATGTGGCACGGGGGCAGCATGCAGTGTGCATCCTGGGGAGGGCGCTGAAGAGACATGGGGCTTTCAGAGGCCACCCGGGAGGCAGAGGGCTGTCACCAGGTCCCCTGTGATCTGTGTCAGCGGCGTGAGCTGCAAGGTCTGTGCCCGGCGCCAGGAGCGAGGCGCCTGCCTTGTTCCTGGTTGTAACCTCCAAGTCTGATTCTCAGGCCTGTGGAGATGCTGGGAGCCACCAAATAAATTCCTTTTTGGCCTAAACAAGTGACGGGGTTCAGAATGTGCCATCTCAAGACGTGCCACTTTGGCATCTTGACGATTTTGAGCTGAAAGCTATTGAGAAACTGCAGACGCGGGAAAAGCTGTCTGATTTCCCATTTCTGCCTAAAAGCGGCACATAATGTTCCCCACGAGAAGCGTGCCTGCCTATGCCTGGGAGAGAAGAGTGTTCTTATCACAGAGACCGGGAGGCGATGCTCCAATGGATCTCTACAAACAAAGCGATGAAAATAACTCTTCTCTCTCCCCATACATTCCCCCGTGTATTTCCTGGTCACTGTCCCACAATTTACTGCCCCTAGCCCAAGCCCCTTTGTCTTGTCACATTGCCACAATCTATTATTCTTTGTTTAAACAGGTATATAAGCTTTTGAGCCTAATGGCGTCTTCAGGACTTTATTTTCCTCTTGAAGACTCCCATGTGCATATAAAAATATTAAATAAAAGTTGTATGCTTTTCTCCTGTTAATCTGTCTTATGTCAGCTTAATTTGCAGGCCCAGGCACTGAATCTAAGAGGGTAGAAGGAAGTTTGGCCTCCCCTCCACTAGCTTGAGGGGATTCTGTTGTCTGCCATTCAGACCGATGCCTGATCCAAACCATGAGTAATTGGGGAATGGGGACCTCAGAGGGGCTTGGACCAGAGATGGCTGGGTAGAGGGACAGGAAGCTCACTCTCTTGGATGTGTTCTAGACTATCTATGGTTTCTCATAGGATGGAGCGAAGCTCTGCATTGCCAACATATCACTTTGCTGACAACATCCGTAAACTTTTCCCCTGTTACATAAGCAATATCTCAACTCTCATTATTCTTGAAGTTCCATCCAGCTCCTTGATTTCCTGATTCTGTGATGCTTCTTAACAAATGCATACAGCTGAAGATTGTCTGGAGTCTGACTTTATCAGCCTTAGAAAAATAACACTGAAATCTCCATGGATTAGCATACCCACCAACTGGCACGCCAGCAGGGGTAGCAAATTAAAATATATATATTCAAAAATTTGATGATCAGGAAATTACTCCTGGGATGAGCTTTCTTGTTTTCGACTTCAAAAAGGATCTGTTATTATGGTGAAATGAAGGTGATACATTATAATTTGACGTTTTCCATGCAAATAGAAAAGTAGTAGAAATATCTGTCATTTCAGATCAAGGAAGGGCCCACCTGGTAAGAGGAGAACTATGCACACTGTCACACCAGGAGGTGGTTTGTTATGGGTGGTTGAAAATAGGAACAAAGTTTCTTGAGGCTTGCTTTGGCTACACATTACAGAGACCCCCAGCTGCTCCCCAAGTAACCAAGAGGTTTATTTTTCCCTCATGTTAAATAGTTTAGAAGCAGCTAGTCCAGGGCTAGAATGGTGGCTCCATGATAACATCAGGGATCCAGGCTTTTTCTGGCTTTCCACTCCTCTATCTTTATTGCAGGCCTGTCCTCACGCTCTCAAAATGGCTGCCAGAGCTCCAGCCAACATGACAGGCAGTGGCAAAGGGCACCTTTGTTTATGTTTAGTAAGCATTTCTGGATCTGTGTCACATAAACGTTAGATAGAAGAGAACCTGAGAAATTTTTTTTAGCTGAAAATACAACCTCTCCAAATAACATCAGGGTTCGGTTAATAAGGAAGAAGCACAGGCCATCAGGAGTCTCTGACACAGACCTAGCGGTGTCTCTTTACATAGAGTTTTCTCCAAGAACTGGCAGAGCTTTTGACTTTTCTTTTTCCTCCTGACTGGTGATCCTTCATCTTCATCTTTAAAAAAATTTATCTTTCAACTTCCATCAAAAAAAAAAAAAAAAAAAAAGCAGCAGAATGTATTCCTGTCCTACGGCACTTTTTCCTCCCTTCCCTTGGACGTTTATATTCAAGGGGATTTGGGTTACAGGGACCATGATCTCATCTCTAAGAGACACAGCAGAACAATCACAAAGGCTGCCGGGGAATTTGAGCCCTCAGAGCTCCGTGATGAAAGACCAGCCTCATAAATCAAGCGGCTCCATTTTAGAAAAACTGCATTTCCATATTTCCTGAAATGTGACTCCTTCACAGGCACATTCGGTTGCATAAATAAATATTTTTAGTCACCTGAATTGACCAAACACTCAAACGAACTATGCTAATTGGCTGGAATGCCATCAAAATCAACACTAAATCCTAAATTTTATTCCCCGCCCTCCCCCAAATAATCGGCTCGCTCAAGAACTGAGTATTTATATTTTCTTTAAACATTCAACTTTAACAAAATAGGACTATCCAGTTATTTTCCAAAGACCTTCTGATCCAGAGGATCGGTTTCAGAGTGTGAATGCCCAATTTAAACTAAGTTTTTAAAAAATAATTTTATTTTTAAAATGATCATACAGTAAAATTGAACTTTCGTGGATGTCCATGAATTGCAACACATGGATAGATTCGTGTATCCACTACCATAATCAGCATATAAGACAGTGTATCCACTACCATAATCAGGATATAAAACAGTGTATCCACTACAATAATCAGGATATAAAACAGTCTGGACCCTCCAAATTTCCTTGTACGGCCCTTTGTAGCCAACCTCTCGTCTCTCCTCCCACTGATCTGACCCCAACCCCTATAGTTTCCATTTCAAGAATGACATATAAATGGCAACATACGGTATGTGACTTTTTAAGCCTGGCCTCTCTGCTTAGCATCATGTCTATGAGATCCATCCAGGTGATGGTGTGTATCAATAATTCCTTCCTTTTTCTTGCCCAATAGTATTCCATGGTATGGATCCAGCACAGTTTTGTTTTGTGTCTTTAACCCCTCCACAAGTTGGTGGATATCTGAATTCTTTCCACCTCTTGGCGATGATGAATAATGCTGCTGTGAACATTCAAATGCACATCTTGGCGTGGACATATGTTTTCATTTTTCCTGGCTTGCGACTGCACAGGTCTTCTGGAAAATATATGGGGAGTATTTTGTTACTAAAAATAGAGTGAGTGAGTGTGTGTGGTAGGGGCCAAAATGAACACTTGTCTGCTACACTGAGCCAAGTTTTCTTTTTTTTAATTTTTAATAAAATAGAATCAGTTTTGATGTTTTACACTTGCAGTCTCCCAAGCTTCTTACGTCCCTTTTTAGCTCATTCTTTATGGGGACAAAGCAATTGGAGTCCTTTTGACTTCCGTAGTTGTGGTTCAGACATGTTCACCAGCCTTTTGTGAAGAACATGTTTTCTCCTCCCACTTCTTAGTAGATTTCCGATGAAATATACTCACAAGGTGGATGACAACAATAATATAGCTCAGCTAGTCCCCAGATGGCACCAAGCACCCAACTCCCACTGGGTCATCCTACCTGTCACGAGACTATTTCTATTCATAAATTTAGATCTCATTCGACACAGCCACTGAAGTGCCCACTCCTGACGTCAGCACTTTTAAATGCTTCTTTCTCTTTCATCAGATTCAATATTGGGGCAGCTACTCCTGAAGTCAGCAGCTGTCTCCTCTGTTACACGTCTGATTTTTTTGCCTGGAGGAACTTGAGAACCAATCATCTTTTGAGTGTAAGTTTAGAGAAAGTCACAGGCTTTTCGTGTATCCATTTATAGGATACTGTGGTGGATGATGTTGGGTATATTCACCTCAATGGACAAGGTTGCATGGCTTAACACGATGGAAGTTTTTCTCACTCACGCTTTATGTCCCATGTGGGTTGTTGGGGGGGCTCTGTTTGTCATAATCGCTCAGTGATCCAGCCTCATGGAGGCTGCACCATCTCAGTACCTGCCCCCATGACCACCATGGCATGGGGAGGGAGCATGGCGCATCACATTCCAGCTCCTGCGTGCTTCGGCTTGGACATAACACCTGCCACTTTCTCTTGGATTTTATTGGCTGAGAGGGGTCACATGTCCATGCATGACTATAAGGGTGGGGAAGTCTGATCCTCCTGTGGGCCTGGAAGAAGTGGCGAGCTGGGGACACTCGTGAGGTCTGGCAGTGTCTGTCAAGAGGAGCATGGAGTGTGGAGAGGAAAAAATTGACCTCATAAACAACTTTACTCATGCCATCGTTTTCTCTTCGACTCTTTGGATCTCAGCAAATTATTGGGTCTCTATGTTGATGGATGAAAGAGAAGTATTATTTGAGGTTGGGCATTTTTTGCACTCAATGTCTCTATAATCTTATTTTTGTCTGCATGAAGGCATTAGCATACATTTTCTGGGCTCTGAGCCAAGATGACTCATTTTGTCTGTTTCCTCGTCTCCATGGTGCCCTGGTCTTTGCTGGAACCAAACAGTCGTCCCCGTCAGAACCTGCGCCAGGATCCTGAATCCCCTGAGCCTGGTGCCTGGTGACCCCTCCTGCTTGCTTGACGGAGCCCACCCTCAACAAATGCCACCAGCAAGGCGAGGCGCCAGGGACACCGCCACTTGGAATCTGATAAATAACACTTGGAGCTGTGCCCAGATCAACTTTTCATCACCTTAGAAAAGAGACGGGCTGGGGATGTTTCAGTCTCCACTGAACCCCTCAGGGGTACCTGTCATTATGGGGTGGGATGGTTGCAACGCTCTGCTGGATGGACCCGCCCCCACTTCAGGCTCTGTGAAGATTTGCGGGGGGTGAAAAAGCAAGATGGAAATGTCATCTTCTACTGGGGATTAGGAGGCATTCAACTCTAGCCAAGTTTGTTTCCCCTTCTAAAGGAAGAAAAAACAATGCAACTCAATTCTTCCACTCTGGGCAACATACCATAAATGCGTGAGTTTGAAAGGAAAAACCCTGAAAACAAAAGGAAACAATTTGGCCGGCCAGCCAGGATTGCGTTGCCTGAAAGGTTTTAGTTTTCTATGCCTTTGAGGTCAGCACTCAAGAGTTTCTAAGACCCGCCTCTGAGGTGAACAAAGGGTAAATCCGGGAGACAGAAGCCCCTAGAAAGTGGGAAATAGAAGAGAGCACAGTTTATCCACCGGCCACAGTTTATTCTACCAACTCTCAGGAGTTTGGTCAGGATATTTGCTGAGTGAAATAACCATGTGGGCTGACTCTTCTCGCGCTGAAAAAGGCCGTTTTGAATTCGCCTAAGTCCAGCCCAGACTCAAGGCAGCATTCTCAATACTTCTAGGCGTAAACACTTTCTTCCATGAAGATCGTTCATAAAAACTTAATTTGTAAGACAGGCCAGACACTGAGCTGCTCTGAGGGTGGGCCCTGCGCCCGCCTGCACCCAAAGCATCATCTCTGAGACTTGCAGACTCAGTGCGCGCATTTTACGAATCCTTGGTCCAGACTGGAGGCCGTCCCACTTGTTGGCGTTTGGAAACAGCTAGGGGCGCTTTGTGGTGTCGCAGCACTGATGGCAGGTGCCATTCCCAGCACTTAGCGTGTGGGGTCAGGGGGGCTACTGTATGACCTGCGATGGATTTTCCAGCCCTCACACAAAGACTTGGCCTACCCAAACGTCCGTACAGCCCCATGAACAGATGTTGGACTAAAGTTTTTAGCTGCCTTTTGGGGAAGGAGCTCAGAGTCACTTACCCAACAACCAGTTTTAGCCCCCATTTCCCTGTCTGTGCTCCTCCCACTATAGAGCATGAATATGCCAGAAAATTCGAGAAGCATCTTGCCCGGCCTCCCTTACAGCCAGGAGATGCCATGGAACCCAAGTCTGATGATGCAACAGGAGAGTAAATTTATTCTAGGGTCTGGAGAATCTTCTAGAAAAGGTTTTCATGTTTAATAAAATGGATGCACAAGAAGAAACTCTATTTCCTGGTTTTGAAAACAGTTGGTTGAGGACAAGATGCTGGAGCCAAAGCAGCCATTATGTGAGCATGAGGTTATGTGCCTAAGAACCAAGCCAACGTGTCAGGAAGGCAGAGCAGAAAGATAGAGGTGGTTAAACTGAATTAGTCATCACTTCTGTTATAGGGGACAATAAATATGATTCTTTAAGTTCGTGTTGGTGGGGTATCTGGTTACTGACACCATAGCACATTTTAGTGGACGTACTTTCTCACTGTAGATTCATCCAGAAGTTTAGAGCAGAGCTCCAAGGGAGCATTCTACACACACGCTGATGCTTTGATTTTCGCTGGGTTTTCCTTGTTGACTCGGAGGCTGTATCAACCTTTCCCTCCGTTGTCATTGATCTTCCACTTCTGCCTGAGGGTGGTTATCTGTGTTCTGTAAGTACTGCCGGAGCTTTTTGGTTATTAAAGGCCATTCTCCACTTAAATTCTTTAGAAGCGTTTGTCTGCTAGGCCCTTCCCAACCCAACCAAGAATTCTCAGCCATAGGAGGTGACATGAACTACAGATTAAGAGATAAAGCAATTCCCCCTGTTCCCTCCTCCCCAGCATAGACTTGTGTAAGCCCCCAGGAAAAGCAGGGAGGATGGAAAGCTTGTGCGGCATCTCTGAACTTACAGGGCCTTCTCCATTTTGCCCCCAACTCTGCACTCTGTTCCACCCCCAGAGATAGACTCCATCGCCATTCAGAAGCCCCTGCTACAGGGCAGGCACATACTGCTCCATCAGCCACCCCTCCTGGGAGAAGGGAACGTAGAAAGGCAAACAAGAAACAATCTCTAATGATGAAATTCCAGGCCCGGAGCAGGCTGGTGGGGACAGGCAGCCTCCCCCCACCCCTTCCCAATCAGCCTTGGTGAGGAAGACTCAGGATGCTGCCACTTCAGCCAGAGATGGAGACAGGGCAGGGACACCAGGTCCCCAGCTGCACCTCTCTCTGTGCGCATCAGAGCCTCCAGCATCCTCTCACACAGACCTGGGGCCACGCAGATGCCAGCGCGATGGGACCTGACAGTTGCTCTCCTTGTTTGGTGCAGCAGGACGACGTCCAGGTCTCTGTGGGGAGACAGTCGCGCCTGCAGCGCCCTCGTGAGTCCAGACTGATGATCAATAGACAAATTACAATGCGACGAAGCTCTGTGGAGAGGAGGCATCTTCACTCCCCATAACACTGCGAGGACGTCCAAAGGGATCCTGAAAGGGGAAGCAGGGATGAACTGCTGCTGAGTGGAACAGACAAGAGCGCGCATACCTCTGAGGTCGTCTAAGGAAGATGCGCAGACCCGTGGGGACCATGATGTCCTGGGTCTGGGTCATACACTTGCAGTCTGATTTTTGTTTTAAGAAGCATTTTAGACATACAGAAATGTGTAGGTAACAGGCTGAAGATATCCGACTTCAGAAGTGCGTTGGAACCCTCCCGCCCACCCCTCTCACGTGCATCTCCCTGCCTCTCCCAGAGGACTAACCATCCCCCTCCCTCTGCTATCTTACCAAGCTCATGCATATCATACTTTAATGAATTTGTTTATGCTCCCAAACAGGATACATATAACTTGGCATATTTTAACTCTATTTATGTTAATGATATTTTGCTGTATATATCCTTCTATAACTCGCTTAGTTTTATTTAACATAATGTCTCTGAATTTGGTTCTTGCTGATATCTACTTCTCTGGTTTATTTTAACCTCTGTAACCATGCCGTTGTCTCCAGCCAATGGCTGTCCCAGTTGAGTGCACGTGTTTCACTCACAGACAAAGCTGCCATGACTGGTCTGGAGCACGGGTCCCTGGCATTTGCCCAGGACGGTCTCTCAGGCATTCACCCGGGAGAGGAAGGGACTTGCTCTTCCACATTATGTCTGGGCAGATCAAGGGAAGAAATGGAGTAAAGGCAGGGGTCCCGAGCACAGGTAGGTCATTGCCCTTGACCTCTTGGATGCTTTGCAGGCCGCTATTGTCCCCTCGCTCCCCCACCACTTTCATAAAGCACCATGGTTTCCTTTGGGAGAATCACCCTTCCCCATTAAGTGCATCTTTGGTGGGACCATTTGATCAAGGTGGCCTTCCGGGGCCCACCCTGGCCAAGGTGGGCATGTGATCTTAGTTGAGTCAGTCCCTTTCTCTCTGGGGAATTTTATTCTGAGGAGGAATAAAATACAGCCTGGGAAGGACTAGAACGCACCGTGGTGCCCTGAAAAAATTCTTTATGTCCTGTTTATGGAACCTCAGAGATGGCTCTGTTTTTGCCCTTCCTAAGGCTGGTTCTTCAACCTTACCTTCCTTTTCTGAGCTAACCCTATCCTTCCAGGAATTCCTTTTTGTGCCTAAGTTGGTTGGACCCCGTGTCTACGGGATGCAACCAAAGATCCCTGATGGATACAGCCACCCAGGGAATATGCCGAGGACGGCAGGCGGGCAGGTTTTCAGTGGACCCGAGACAGGAGATGCCCTTGCTGTTCTCTTTCCCAATGTGCTCACACCCCTGCCTCCAACCATCCGACCCCGAAGAAGCCTTGGGGCACGGCTCTTTTGTGAGTAGCCAACCCCAACATAGGAAAATTCATTCTCAGCCATCAATTCACATTTATCTAACAACTATGCTGAACTAGGCACTATGTTGACACGAAAGCCATATTCTTCACCAGGGTAAAAGTTTCAATTGAATTCTCATAGGGGACCTCAGTTCATTGAAATGAACATGTGAGAAAGGTCCCTAGTCTGCATTTTATGCAGGAAAGAAATGTCCATCTAGGTCATTGTCTCAATTCCTTCCTCTGCAGAGATTTTGTAGAAGACGTGGTTTCCTCTGCAGAATTGTTCTGCACTCTGGCATGCCCGAGGAGCTGGGGAGAGGAAATTGTCCTTTCTTTTAAGGCAGACAAGATATTTCATAAATGTACGGCTTGACCTCACCAGCGTGTGAACTCACCAGTGGTGAGTGGTGACTTTAGACATCCAATGAATCAGGAGACCCCATAAACAATAGGTCAGTGATTTCAAATCCATTTTCCAAACACAAACAGATGAGTCCAAAAGACATAGACGACACTTTGGAAGAGATTACATGCATTTTGATGGCTTCCAAGTAATGTAAGAAAAAAAATGAGGGGCCAGCCTGGTGGCGCAGTGGTTAAATTCTCATGTTCTGCTTCAGCAGCCCAGGGCTCACCAGTTTGGATCCTGGGCGCGGACGTACATACTGCTTGTCAAGCCATGCTGGGGTAGGCGTCCCATATATAAAGTAGAGGAAGATGGGCACGGATGTTAGCTCAGGGCTAGTCTTCCTCAGCAAAAAGAGGAGGATTGGCAGTAGTTAGCTCAGTGCTAATCATCCTCAAAATAATAATAATAATAATAATAATAAAATTAATTAAAAAGATAAAAAGAAAAATGAACTTTTCTTACATAGGAGCCTGGGTATTGTGAACAGTTGTTCTGAAATCCCTGTGTCTCTATCCCTTTACTTTGTAAATAGAACACTCCCACTCCCAACTTTTATTTACAAAATCCCTCCCTACCTTCAGTCCTATGATCTGGGAGTCAGAGGTCTAGCCCAAGACCCAGAGCTCAGCCAATCAGCATGTAGCATTTCCAGGGCTCAGCCAATCATGTGTGGTGCTCCCAGCAACTGTGATTTATCAGGGGTGAACACGTGACCTAAGTTGACCCAATCAGAATGAGTCTCAGGCCTGGAAGCTCCTGGCTGTTTTCTGCTGGGTTGAACCTGGAGGAGGAGGCTGGAGGTGCTGCAGCCACTTTGCCACCCAGAGCCTGAGAATGAAGTGAACACAGCTGAAGTGGCTCCAAGGCGCTAGAGAATCTCCGACAATTGAGTCCAGAATCTAGCCATCCCTGAAACCAACACAATACTTAGATGTTTTGTCTTGGGAGCCAACAAATTCTCTCCTTGCTGAAAGAAGTTTGGTTTGCATTTTCTGTCTCTTGCTACAGAAGGACAGAGTCCTCCCTAACACCCTGGGGTGGCAGAGCAGCCGAAGTATTGAGGCCTCAGTTTCCCTCTCTGATTTAGAGGGAGCTGATGTAATAGCTTCAGCATCCCCTTCCAGCAGCACTGTCTTGGTTCCTGGTTCTGGGTGATTCTCCACTGTCTTTTCTGAGCGAGTGAACTTGGGGACAGACTCCCTGGGTTCAAATCTCAATATCACCACCACTAGCTGTGACTTTGGGCAATTTACTCCAGCCTCTTTGTCTCAGTTGTCTTACCTGTAAGATGGAAATAAAGACAACAGGACCTCCATGAAATTGTTGTGAGATGTGAACGTGCTAATACGTGTGCCGTGACTGGAATGGTGGCTTGCAGAAACCACTCTGTCATGGTAGCATTCCTCATCCCTGTGTTGATATTCATATTGATGATCCCTCTCAAGACATTTCCCTCCATCATAGTGGTGGCCGCTATTCCCTGGCACCTTCCTGTCCGGGTCACTACTCCACCTGAGGACCTTCTCATTTCTTTCCACGGGGCAGACTTTCCTTCTCTGTGTCCCGGCACTAAGGGGATTTCTCCTTCTAGCGTCACAGGTACCTAATCTGAGGAGTCAGCCCCGGGAAATAGGTTCACGGGTTTCACCTTCAGACAGAAGGATGTGAAACATCGTTTCTGTGCATCCCACTTCAGTTTATAAATGTCTTTAATGAATATGAGTTTTGTAATGTGCATTCATTTTTGTGGCTACCCAGAATCCATCTCACCACCTTTTGGTGACCAAACCCCAATTTCCCTGGGAAACCACCCCCCACTCTCACCCACATGGCTTGACCAGCCCTCTGTGTCAGGCGGACTGAGATCCTAGGGCTTTCCTTTCCTGGCAGCTCTGGTTTGCGGACGGGTGGGTGACACACTCAGGACCAATGAGATGCGAGGACACTGTTGCTGTGGCTTCTGGGGGTGCACAGAGACTCTTTTCTACTGGACTCGTCTGTCCTGCAGCCGTGACAGGAGATTCTCTCTAAGAATGGACCCAAGAGGGAGGGGACGAGCCCAGAGCCCAGGAGACGTTAGTCAGGACCTGATGGCATCCTTTGAGTGTCTGGATCCAGCTGTGCCTGAAACTAACAACCCCTCCTTGCTCTTCTTAGTCATCAGATGTTACAATTCCTTTAACTGAAAACTGCCTGACTCAGGTTTTCTGTTACGTGGGACCAAGGGTCCCGACTGATGAACATTTGAATTACATGAAGTTTGCATTTAAAAAGCGGTGTTCAGTGTCTCAGCCTAGAAGGAGCAATGATGACAGGATCGCAGACATGTGGCGATGGGCTGTAGAGGGTCTCTGATGTCACACTGGATAGCAGCTTCCTGCTGAGTCTCTAGAGTCAGCTGGTTCTGCAAGAAGAGTCATCAAGTCATCCACCCTCTCCCTTCATTCCTCCAGAAGGTGTCCTTCTGTCCCTTTAAGACGACGCACAAGTAGCCTAGAATAGCTTTAATTAGCCCAACAGTGAAGACATCGAGCAAAAGTTAAAGCCAGGACTGTTGGACTGTGATGACGCACGGCGGAAGGATCACCCGGGGTGCTGACGTCATTCAGGACGTTGATGCTGGATGGGGCGCTCTGGTTTCCCTCCACTTTTAAAAATGTTGGATCCCTGATCTGCCAGGACTTCAGCTAGATAGGGAAACATTTATGTGCATGGAGGGAGGCAAAAATATCTTTCGGTCACAAAGTGAGAATTTCAGTTG
The DNA here is from genome assembly GCF_021613505.1 of Equus quagga. Classification (NCBI taxonomy): domain Eukaryota; kingdom Metazoa; phylum Chordata; class Mammalia; order Perissodactyla; family Equidae; genus Equus; species Equus quagga. The sequence continues at coordinate 98,585,242 of NC_060278.1, forward strand.
CTCTACCACCATTGATCCAGAGAAGCAGAGTCTAAAATGAAGGTTTGAAAAAAATGTGTAAATGAGCCTCTCGGTGACTTAAAGGGGCGAAGGTTGCCACGGGCCTTCAGGGCTGGCCGTTCATCCAGCGAACGACATCTGCAGGATGGTGTCCGGGTCTGGACGCACTTCAGGGGGACAGGGGTCATGTTCTTCTGACTCACTCATCAGTTTCCGTGAGTTCTCTGGGCTAATGAGCCACTTTCTCTGGTCTCCATGAGTTCCACATGGTGTTTCTGATAGAAAGACCTTCTGGTTTGCTTTCCTATTTGGTAGTAAATGTTGATGGACCCCAGCCCGGCTCATTGACGAGAGCCTCTGACCCTGGGTCAGAGCAGGAAATGAGATTTTCAAGAAATGTTACAAAGGTCATAGAAGGCAAGAATAAAGGAGTGATGGCAGCAGCAAGGCTCCAAGATCTACAGGAGCAGCCAGACCCAGCTGTGCTTGTATTAATCAGGGCTCTGCGGGGAAACGGGAGAGAGATGTATGTGCGTGTATATGATATATATACGATTTATTGTAAGGAATCGGCGCCTGTGAACATGGAGGCGGAGCAGTCCCACTGCCATCTGCGAGCTGGAGACACAGGAAAGCCAGTGATGAGTTCCAGTCTGAGTCCAAAAGCCTGAGAACCGGGGCGCCGATGGTGTAAGTCCCGGTCCACGGGCAGGAGGAGACCCAGGTCCCAGCTCAGGCCTTCAGGCACCAAGAGCAAATTTTCCCCTCCTCCGCCTTTTTGTTCTACTCAGGCCCTCACTGGATTGGATGATGCCCGTCCACATTAGGGAAGCAATCTGCTTTACTCAGTTCACCGATTCGAACGCTAATCTCATCCAGAAACACCCTCACAGACACACCCAGAAATAACATTTCATCAATCATCTGGCCACTCCAGGACCCAGTCAACTTGACATGAAAAATTAATCATCACGGTGGTGAATTCCGGGTCCTTTCTGGAGGCAAATCAGAGGAGAAAATGCAAATTTGTTAATTTGGGGAATTTATTCCAAAAAGGCAGATGCAGAAATTCAACTTGAGGAAGCGCTGCAGGTTTTGTAGATGAAAAAGAAACAGTTACAAAGATGAGCTGAATATAAATAGTGTGCATTTCACAGATTTAACATTTGAAGTTTCAGCTGTTTGCAAGGACTCTCAGTACCACTCAGTGCGGGCAGGTCGGTCTGCGGTAACAAGCACGACCAGCACCCCAGGGGCTGAAAACAAGTCCCCGTCTGTGCTCACAGAGGCTGCGTTTCCGCCTCAGGGGCAGCTGGACTTCTGCATGTTGGACCCAGCCTCTAGAGGCCCCATGCCATCACTGTGGCAGGAGGAAGGTGACATGCCTTAATGGAGGCTGGCCTTTAAAATATTTGCCCAAGACGGACATTAGTACTTCCTCCCACATGTCACGGGCAAGGTCAGTCACACAGCTTCCAAGGGTGGGCACGGGAGTCTGGAAGGAGACTGGATGTTCAGTGAGTGGCACCCACAAGCACCATACCCCATGACACACAGCAACGCGCATCCGGTTCTACAGCAGGGCTGGTGCGTGGGCCAGGCCTGGTGGCGGCTGGGCGAGGCTGGCCCACCGCTCAGGATCGAGGTGACGTCTAGGTCTCTAGAGTAGGATCTCGCCTACTTTGCATCATTCTCATGAATTGAGACAAAGCAGATTTTTTGTGAAAAATTAGCCCTAAAGAGAAAACCAGAAGTAAAGAGCAAGAGAAGACCTTTAAGGGAGCTGTGTCCTCCGTTAGCAAACAGCCCTTCTGGAAAAAAATGAGAGAGTCAAATGCAATGGACAAAAATGACAAATTTGTGCAAATGACTAGTGTAAATGTTGATATTTTGGAACAAAACTTTTAAAATGTATCCAATTAAAGTTAAATATCATAGCTAGTTTTTATCTATCTTTTTTATTTTTTGAGGAAGATTAGCCCTGAGCTAACTGTTGCCAATCCCCCTCTTTTTGCTGAGGAAGACTGGCCCTGAGCTAACATCCGTGCCCATCTTCCTCTACTTTATATGTGGGACGCCTACCACAGCATGGCTTTTGCCAAGCGGCGCCATGTCTGCACCCGGGATCTGAACCAGCGAACCCAGGGCTGCTGAAGCGGAATGTGCACACTTAACCACTGCACCTCCAGGCTGGCCCACTACTATCCTTTTTAAAACATATATTAACAAAGTTATTCTTAACCATTAAAAATGTGTATCACTCCCTTGTCTCCTTGAAAGATTGCTTCCACTTCCCTGTGTTAATTTTTTCTTATTTTAATATGTTTTTATCGTATCACTTATTTTACTTATAAAATAGCTATTTAAAATTTCATCTGGGTTGAGTTATTGTTGGAATTCTTTATAACACCCAAGTGATCAAAACAAAATAAACATATAGTAAATTTGGGGTAAATAATTATTAAACATAAAAGCAACATGTTACTGGAAATGCATGTGTTTATGAGGTGGATGGAGGGGATCGGGGAGTCTAATTGAGGGACACTTGCCCCAGACCCCAATATTACAAGCTGCCCCCTTGTTGAATGTTTGGGAAGCTTGTCTTCCTTGAAGCAAGGCACTATGGGAAGGCGCTGGATGGGTGAAGATCATTCCTTTTCTTCTAAATGGCGCTCAGTCTCTGGGTCACTAAGGTCACGTACAACTTCACGCGCATCCAGCCTGCACAGCAGCCTCCGTGGGGCCAGTCCTCACGTGGTCGATTCTGATGACAAAAACAACTAACTGAAACCCTAAAGTTTGTTTACTCTCAATGCGTTAAGGTGGTAGTTATCAAATCGGACCTGTACCAGCCCGTAAATTACCTTGAAAACAAAATCAATGGTTTATTTAATCACAGTTGAGAAAAGAAAAAGAAAAAGCAGGAAAAGTGCACTTCCTAGGCGTTTGCACAGTGATGAAATCGCATAACCATACATTTCTCAGAGCATATCCCGTCCGTAAGCAGGGCATGAGTGGAGCTCAACAGGCCTTTGCAAAGTCTGAACTTCTTTCTGACCCAGTGATTAGATAAAAGTGGCCTGACAGTGGGGCAGTGTGGGTATTGATAATATTTCTTTAATTAAAATTCGAGATCCTTTATACAGTGAGCTTGTCGATGCCTCCACTGGGACTCCACCAGCAAAGTTTGAGCTCATTCAGATACCACCACCTAAGCGGCTTTGATTTATTTTTAAAAACATTTTTTTTTAGTTTGAAATTTCTCAGATTTTCTGCTCCAAGTCATAGCCCCGCTGCCTTGAGTGGAATTGTCAGTTCCCCACGGGAGGTTGTAATAACAGCGTTATTCCCAGCGGCATGGACTCCGGGAAACCTGATCGGCTATTCCTTCCAGAAGGTCTGCGCGCTCCTCGACGCCCTTTCCCACATTCCTTTTCTGCTTAAATAGCTGCAGTGGATTACGTTGCTAGCACCCGAACACCCTGACAGACGTGCTGGGTAAGACCGTCCACTTTCCTCGCTCATCCTTTCCGTGTCTGAACAGCCGGTGGCCACGGCGTAGCCACCACCCCAGTGTCTGATGTGCAGGGCCATCCTGCTCGCCTCCCCATGACAGCTGACAGACTAACCGAGCAGAAAAATTCGATTGTTTACTTATTTGAAAACAGCTTCATTGAGCTGGGATTGATGTACAAAAACACTGCCCGTATTTGACAAACACAATTTGATGAGTTTGGACATCTGCGTGCAAACATCTGTGAAACCATCACCACAATTAAGGTGACAGACATATCCATCACTCCCTAAAGTTTCCTTGTGTGCCTCCTTTTTGTGGTAAGAACACTTAACACGAGCTCCACCCTCTTAATAACGTTTTAAGGACATGATACAGTATTGTCGACTATTGGCAGAAAACATTTATTTTTTGCTTCAAAATGTGAGAATTGGATTGTGAATCAACGGAAAGCCCATCTGTGAACATGTGTTCACAAATACTAAATGTTTTAAGTCAGAGGATAACAAGTCCCTGGGAAACAGCATTGATAATGGTAAATACTAAGGATTTTCCTGGGGGATGGGAGGAGGGTGACAGACAGAGAGACTCTGTGCCCCGGTCCTAAAGACCCACGGAACAGTGGGGCCAAGAGGGTGGAGGTTGGGCTGGAGAAACGGGCTAAGTCCGGGTGGAAAGGAAGTGTGAGATGCTATGGCAGATTTTGGTGCTCTTCCCCAGTATCTGTGCTTTCTTTCTTCTGTATTAGGAGCCCAGATATTTTGCTTGGCACATGACCATGTTGCATAAAAACTGCGTTTCCCATTCAGTCTTGCTGGTAGATGCAGCCAGATCACCAAGGTCTGGTTAGTGGAATATAAGCCTAGGTATGTGTTTGAACTCTGAGAAGTATGTTAAGGAGAGAGAGCATTCCCTCCCTCCATCACTTCTTTCCTGCTTCCTATTGGCCGGAACGCAGACTCAGTGTCTGATCTGGAGCAGGACCTGGAGCCATGAGTGAGGAGCCTTATGCTGAGCAGGGCAGAGCAACAAGATAGAGGGGGCCTGGGCCCTTGATGTCTCGGAGCCACTGTGCTAGCCCTGGACTGCCCATATTTAAGTGAGACAGAAACACATTTTTATCTTGTTTAAGGTACTATGCAGTTTTGGGGAAACTCATAGCTGAATGAAATCTCAAATCTCATCTCAGTGGGTGCCACTGAATTAGAAATCTTAGGAGAGTCAGAGTACGTAGTTCCAGTGTGGACTCTGATTAAAAGCACAGTGCAAAAACCCCTAGAGTGTGGACTGGGTGGTGTGACAGACAGTAAGAGATGGCAGGGTTCTGAGAAAAGTGGACGCTCAAAGGACTGGCCAGGACATGCTGGCCGTGGGAGCTGGGCCCTGAGCCTGGAGACCGAGGGAGAGGAGCGCAGACGGAGGGTGGTTCTCTTCCCAGGCTGGGAGCGGGGCGTCGGCCTTCCTTCCCAGTGAGGAGCGGAGAACGAAACCACACCAGCATGAGATCCTACAAGGAGATCAACGCCATGAGATCTGCCCAACAGTGAAGATATCCTGAGAAACATGTCAAGAGTACTTAGCACATAGTCAGCTCACGACAGCTGTTTGCTGAGTGAAATAAAGCAGGAAGGACTGCATGAATAACACCCAGAGAAAGAGAAGAGTGGCCGTGTGGTAGAGGGGCTGAGAACGGGTTCTAGAATCCTGGAATCTCTGTCCCTTTGTATCTCAGACCAATGCCTAGAAATAGTGTTCAACAGATACAGACTAGTAATATTATTACTGTTGTTGCTGTTATGATGGTTGAGAATAACTGAGTGTTAACAGGTTGATCTGATTGCAGATGAAAGGATTCTGGGGTCCATAAGCCAACACCCTCCTTCTAAGCTTTCCTGGCGGCTTTTCCTCCAGAGACTCAGACGCGGCTCAACCCTCCTTCAGATCCTGGTTAACCTCCGTTCCTGTAGGACGTCTGCTGTGATCGCCTGGGCCACAGCGCTCTTTCCCTCCTCTGACAGCACGTTGTTACCTTGTCATTGGACCCTGGATGCAGGTGTCCCGCGACATCCTGGGTTTCATTCCTCATTTTCCCAGCATAAGATGGGCAAAAAAAGTCCTTCAGAATATCTGACCCCTGCTGAATTCTATGGGCTCATCCCCTAGCATCTCTTCCAACTTTAAACATCCTGTCTGTACTCTCACATTTTTAAGCTATTCTCTAAGTTTTTTTATCATAGGTTTAAATATATATTTGGATATAATTATATAAATTATATATTGTTACTATATACATGTATATTAATATTATTAAAATATAATGTATTTATTTTACGTATAAATAAGTAAATAAAAATATATAAATGGATATAATTTTTGATATGTTGTAAATATCGATATTTTAAAAATAAACTGTCATATAACTTTCAGAGCTCAGTCCTGTTGTGGTTTGATACCTATCATCATGGATTTTTAAAAAAATACACATACAAGCTTTGCTTTAATTGTTAAGAATTCTGCATTGTTCTTTCTTCCGTGAACTTGTACTCTCCTGGAAGAAATTTGGTCTTAATGTATCATATTTTTATTCTTGGAAGTCTTTTATGATATATCACTGAGCAATAGAAATACGCTCATGAATTAAAATTTTAAAAATTTCATTGACTACAAGTCTTTAAACTTTAAAATGTTATTTTTAATTCAATTATCATTATGGTTGTTAATAGAACACAACTAATCAAAACAACATAAATAGGTCATAGCTCGTGGTAAGAACGATTAATCCTCAAAAAGTAAAATACTTTGGGATATACTTTTCTTAATACGCTAGGTGGGACTGTCTTTTCAGTTCACGTTTTCTTGATGAACGCCATTTCAGAGAGACAGGTCCCAGCATCAGCTCTGTCCTCACCGTTCTGTTCTTGGTGTCGGCGCTGAGAACCTGGCACACAGCCGAACAGACGGCTGTGGGAGGGCTTCTGCTGCAAGCTGCTCAGTCATTCCGGCTCCTTTCAGGTTAGATGCCCAAAATGGCATAGTGCTTTTTGATCACCTCTGAGCTGACATCAGTACTCGGTTCTTCTTCACTTTCAGGGACAGTGAAGAATTGAAAACAACCTGACTGGTAAAAGGATGTGGTTCCCAGTCATATGCCAGATGTGGTACCCAGTCAGGAGAGACTTTTGTGTTCTCAGCACTGAGGTGAATATTTCAAAATGTGCCTTTGCTGGGTGCTCTGAAGGACTTTTTGAAGTGGAGGCGCCTTTGTGAGAATCAGGATGGCTGAAGCCTTTTCAGTGGGGACGTCTTCCACTCTCTACCCTCCTCCCTCTCGTTCCGCCCGGGAGGCTGACTCCATGGACCCGTCAATGGGCTTCCGTCACCTATGGCTTCCCCGTTGGGTTTGGCCAGTGGGGAGCCCCGGCTGTGGGGAGAGGGGAGCAGAGGAGCCTAAGGTTGGGCACTGATTCCTAGGCCTCATCTGTGGGGTGATCCAGGGCGGTTGTTTCTCCAGAAGGTCACAGCACCTGCGCATTTTACACAACCTCTTGTGCCTCCAGGTTCTAGAAACGTCTCCTTCCTCTCACCCTACTCGGGACCCCACTAGCCCAAAGGGGCTGCACTTTCTGTAGTTTTCTTTACCCCACCCACACCTTTATAAATATTTCCTCTATTAAACTCTCCTCGAATTACCGGATTTGAGTGTACTTTCTGTTTTACGTTGGTACCCTGACTGAGAACCTTTTTTTATGTAGTGGAAGAAGGACGTTTGTGAAGGAGGGGGTGGCAAATACGACACATCAGTGGAGGCTCTGGAAATCGGATTCTCTTAAAACTATCTGTGTCTGTGAACCCTTAGAAAATCTTCATGTCCCCCCGGGGGTCTGTGTACTCCAGTCTGATCATGGCCCATCTCGTACCTGACCGTCCATCTCTGTCCCCTCCACTGTATCGTGGTAAGGATGTGGATGGAAACAAAATAGCCATTAAAGAAACTGGCAGGTGCTTTTGCATGAATTCCAATGGTACAGATGAATGCTATGCAGCCACGGTGCGCGCCCAGCACTGTCAGTCTTTGCTGCTGCCCGGCCCCACCCACCACTGGCCTCACCTGCTGGGGAAGGAAATGGCCTTCCTGGAGCTGATGTATGAGGTGGGGCTGGTTCCGCAAAGCCAGGACCCCGGATTGCCTGGTCGACTCTGTGATCAATCACCTTCGCCAGGGAGCCCGCCTGCTCGATCCGCCGGGCTCTCTGCAGCGCTGATTTAGAAATTCCAGACAGCCTGTCGAGAGTTCTTGATTGCAACAGCGGGCCACTGATCTACAATAATATGTAAAAAGATAGGGGTCCCCAGGCAGGACGGCAGCTGCAGTTTAAGTTGAAATTGGAGTTAAATGTGTGCTGGATGCGCCTGCTGGAGGGAGCGAGGCTCTCACACCTCCCATCCTGGGATTGGCTAGAAGCCCCCAGGGGCAATTGCCTGATATTCTTGGTGCCACTGAGACTTGAGGCTGCTGGCAGCTGGCTGTGGATGTGTTTGCATTAGCTGCCACTGTGATTTCTTTTCCTTCTGGAGGTATTTCATATTCTGGCGTTCTTCGTTCGTTATTTATTGATAAGCATGTTTAGGCCATGGCTTCTGTGATATTTGCATTATCGTTCAGCAAATATTCACCCTCTTACCTTATTGTGAGCGGAGAGCGCTTCCCACTCCTTTGATGTGAGCCTGGCCACAGAACTTGTGTCGACCAGTTGAAAGTCAAGGGAAGTGACAAGAGTAAAGACGTTAGACGTGCTTATGCAGTCTGGCTGGCTCTTGCTCTGGGGATCAGCCAGGAGAAGAGCGTGCCCAGGCAGCTGTCGCCCTTCCAGATTGGGCCCAGGAAGGACACACGTGAAGTGGACCTGACACCAGCCCGCAGCCTTCACCACGCCTGGGGGAGCCCAGTGGAGATCAGACGAGCCACGGTGGCCCCGTGGACCTGTGAGTGTGGGGCAAAGTGCTTCTTGTACACCCTTGAGTTGGGTTGGTAATGACGGACAGGTGGCCAACTTTGCAAATTCTGCTCTGCTGAACCCAAGGGAAATAGTTTTCAAAAAATGTCTCCATTCAGGGCCAGCCCTGTGGCCGAGTGGTTAGAGTTTCATGCACTCAGCTTTGGTGGCCTGGGTTTGCAGGTTCGGATCCCGGGTGCAGACCTACTCCACTCGTCAGCCACGCTGTGGAGGCATCCCACATACGAAGTAGGGGGAGACTGGCACAGATGTTAGCTCAGGGCTGACCTTCCTCACATACGCCCTCAAATTTCTCCACTCAAAATCGTATTTCATTCATTCAGGCATTTTATTTATGAACGCCCTGGTTTATTCTGCAAACGCCTTTTGATCACCTGGGTGTCAAGCAGTGATCCAGACCCATCTGTCTCTGTATCTCTGGGTTGTCTCTTGATCTTCCTGAGAGAAATGAGGTCATGCAGGTGCACATTCCTAACGTGCTCTGAAATCCAGCCTGTTTCAGCCCATCTCTCCTGCTCTGCTCAGCTCCGTGACCCCCTGGGACCAGGCTGGGGTGGGCGGAGTGGAAAGGAATCTGCTCCTGTCTGGACAGGCTCAGATGACCCCCACCGCCCTCCCCTACATTAACTCAGAGGCCGTGGGGAGAAAGGGCAGAGGGAGGTGATGCTCATCGTCTCCCCCGAGGGGAACAGGTGTTCTCACCTCTTGCCTGGGTTAATTGGCTCAGTCACTTTGTGGTTGGCCTTGTTTCTGTGTTCAGAAAAAGAAACTGAAGCTCAAAGAGGGGCAATAACTCACCCAATTGTTGGCACAGGGCAGGAGCGGTAAGCGTTAATTATGATGATGCCCTTCAAGTCTCCGTGATTAGAGAAGTAAAAAGACCTGACCTTAAAGACGGAACTCCTGAACATCTGTGTGGAAGAGAGTTGCCGTAGCAGGCCTGACGCTGGCCTTGGAAAGGCTCGCTCACAGGCTTGGCTGGAGTCTGGGAACCTGGATTTTGGGGGCGTTCCAAACGCCCTGACTAATAAGAAAGGCTCACGGTGCTTAAACTGTTTATACAAAACAATACAGTTCGTGCTGACACCTGCTTTCCTCCTGGGAGTCCAGAGTTTCGGTACATGCAAGGCAGAGGCTGCCACATGGCTAGCCTCCCACAAGAATCTGGGGCCCTGAGTCTCTGAAGAGCTTTCCTGCCGGGCAAGCTTTCACATATATTGCCACAACTTGTTGCTGGAGGCGTTAAGGGAGTCTTGTGGGGCTCCAATGGGAGAGACCCTTGGAAGCTTGCTCCCGGTTCCTCCGGCCTTCACCGCCTGCGCCTTTTCCCTTTGCCAACATCCTTTGTCTCCTTTCACTGGAATGAGTCGAGGCCACGAGGAGGATGGTGATGCCGATTCCCGGGAGTCCTCCCAGTGAATCAGCAAAGCTGAGGTGGTCTTGGGGACCCCAACACAATGACTTCTCCCTCTTCTTGACTCCAAGCCTTTGCTTTGGACCCTTCAGTCTCACCTTGACCAAGACTTCCGAAGGGTTTTCCCCACTCCTGAAATTCTATAGACTTTATCATCAGAATCACCCACTTGGCCTTGTGTCTTTTTCTTTTTTTTGAGGAAGATTAGCCCTGAGCTAACTACTGCCAATCCTCCTCTTTTTGCTGAGGAAGACTGGCCCTGAGCTAACACCCATGCCCATCTTCCTCTACTTTATCTGTGGGATGCCTACCACAGCATGGCTTTTGCCAAGTGGTGCCATGTCCGCACCCGGGATCAGAGCCGGCGAACCCCGGGCCGCCAAGAAATAGAACGTGCGAACTTAATCGCTGCGCCACCGGGCCAGCCCCCGGCCTGTGTCTTGAATGGTCATCAGTTCCCTTCCTAACTGTCTGAATTTTGAGTTTTGTGACATGTCGATTTACCACAGCCCTTAGCCTAGAAGCTGAGATAAAATGATATAAAACGAATGTTTTAACATTGGTTTGCCTTGTCCTCAATGCTCTGTGTTCACTGAAAAAAGACTTTTGAAGATAGAATCTTAATAGATACTAAATTATTACCTAACTTCAAAATATTTTGACAGTTCTTCATAGACAGAGCTATGGCAAAATACGTCTCTCAGTGGCAGCGCCTACGCTGGCGTTAGCCCTGGGCTGTGAATACTATTTTTAAATGCGATTAGAATTGTATTCCCTATGGTCTGTTTTAACGTTAATTCAGTCATCAAAAATTGATTGAGTGCCTGCTAAGTGCCATTAACTGTAAATAACATGGAGATTCAAAAATGAAGAAGACCCATTTGTTTGCTAGTTTTTGTCGATGTTTCTTGTGCCCACCCAGTGTCTAATCGTCCACGCCCCTTCCGTGCAAAACCCTCGGGGAGGGCTCACCCTTCCCCCGGGTGGCCTGTGTCTCTCAGGGAAGCTGGCCCCATGCTCCAGCGACAGCAGCGGGGCCTCAATGTTCTAAGCTGCCTGGCGTCATCGCACGCCCTTTGCCCCATGATTGGTGCAGCAAGACCAGGTGTAAGTCAACCAGCATCCAGTACTCCTTTGGTTTCCTTGGGGGATTGGTTCTGGGACCCCCATGGATACCAAAATCCACAGATGCTAGAATCCCTCATATAAAATGGGGCAGTATTTGCATATAACCTACACACATCCTCCCACATACTTGAAATCATCTCTGGATTACTCATAATCCTAAGACAATGTCAACGCTATGCAAACAGCTGTTATCCTGTATTGTTCAGGGAATCATGACCAGGAAAAGCCTGTACGTGTTCAGTACAGATGCAACCGTCACAGGCCTTTTGATCTGCAGTTGGTTGAAACCCATGGTGGATGCAGAAGGCAGACTGTATAATATTCTCCTAGGCACAGGGTGGCCCCATCAGTGCAGAGCTCATGTTTTCCCTGGAAACCTTCCTCTGAGTGTGGGAGAACCGGTGATTTGAATCCTGAAACAGCTGGGCCATTTCGGGAAGCCAGGCTGAGAAGGAGGGCACCTCACAGAAAACAAAAGATAAAATGGAGAGGGTTCTTAATCAAGCCACCCCAGATGTCCGAACCTCTGGGCTTATTGCTTATATGAACCCATGATCATTTTAAATAATTAAGTAAGGATGAGTTGGCACTTTTGATATTTGCATTCAAAATTAATCTAAGTGGTTTAGCTCCATAGCATCTATCTATCCATCTATCCCTTCTCCCATTGTCTGTACTCCGATTTTCTTTGGGAAAATTATCCCTTCTATATTCCCAGCTGCGTGTTTCAGGTGGGACTGATCCCGTGCTCTGATACATTGGGGAGCCCATATGAGCCTACACCAGGCAACACACTCCATCCACCATTTGGGCTTTGATGATCGGTTTAGGAATAGACGTATGACCCAGTTTGGGCTAGCAAAAGGATAACAAATTTAAGACTTATGCAGTAGATTCTGTGAGACCCCCTTTCTTCCCCTGGTTTGTGTGGTGTGAATCTGTGTTCTAGACACCCAGGAGCAATTCTATTCCACCAGATGAGAATCCAGAACTGCCAGAAGACAGAGTCCAAGGATGAGGGCAGCATCACAGGAAGCAGAGATGAATGAGGGAAATTAAATCATTTAAGACTGGATTAGACCTGCCATGAAGCATGCTACCTCTGACTTCTCTGCTGTGGACACCAAACCAAACAACAACCGTTTATTGATTAGTTCGAGCTGGATTTTCTGACATTTGTTAGGTGCTATTTTAAGGGTCTGCTCTATTTCCCATCCTCTGCTTAGTCCTGGGGTAGACTCAGGGATGAATGAAGCGAGGCATTGAGCTGGAGAAGCTCACATCCTGGGAGGGACTGTGACACAAGGAAAATTGTAATAAACATGTCAAAATGAATGAATGAATCATTATTTTTTAAAAATGACGTTAGCCAGTTCTGGTTCCAGTTAAGATGGACTAAACCCTCTCCTCTGTCTCTCCCACTGAGTAAAACTGTAGAACCGGGAAAGATTGCATGGAACCATGAATGGAGGACTCTGAAGAGGAAATCGTTGTAGGTGGATCGGGGAAGAAGACCAGAATTTGAAGCCCCACCAAACTGGTGGTGAGTTTGCCAAATGTGGATCTCTGGTATCATGTGACCTGGTCCCCAAACCCAGAAATGGGCACCAGAACAAAGATAGAGAGCACTCCAGGAGGAGCCCAGAGGGGCCCGCCAGTCTTGTTCAGAGAACCAATTCTGGTGAAGGGGACTTCTAACACTCAGAGAGAGTGTAGACATCCCTCCCAGTCTTTTCTTTTTTTTTCCTCCGTTCCCCCCATGCCCAAACTCTTAAGCAACCGTGTGGTACTGGTGCAGAGGATTTGACCAAGAGTCTGAGTGTCATAACGTAATGCACAAAATGTCCAGGATAGAATTGAAAATTACTTGATATGTAAAGACTCGGAACAATCTCAACACTCATGGGAAAAGACAATTAACAGACGCCAACAATGAAATCACACAGATATTGAAATTTCCTGGCAATGACTTCAAAGCAGCTGTGATAAAAATCCTTTAATAAGCAATCACAAACACACGTGAAACAAATGGAAAAATAGAATCTAAGCAAAGAACAGGAAAAATCTTCATGACTTGTAGTTAGTAAACGATTTCCAGGCATGATACCAAAAACATAATCCATAAAAGAAAAAATTAATGAAATGACTTCATAAAAATTAAATTCTTATTCTGTGAAAGACAGGGTTAAAATAGCTCACTGTTAAAAGAAGCCAAATTTGGGGGCCCATCTGGTGGCACAGTGGTTGAGTTTGCACGCTTCGCTTCAGTGGCCCAGGGTTTGTGGGTTCAGATCCTGGGTGTGGACATACACACTGCTCATCAAGCCACACTGTGGAGGCACCCCGTATGCAAGGTAGAGGAAGACTGGCACAGATGTTAGCTCAGAGACAATCTTCTTTATCAAAAAAAAAAAAAAAAAAAGAGGAAGCCAAGTTTGTTACTGGGAAAAATTATTTGCAAATCATGTATCTGAATATGTACGTGCAAATCACATATCCAGAATATGTAAAAAATTCTCAAAACTCAACAGTAAGAAAACAAACAACCCAATTAAAGAATTGGCAAGGACTGGAACAGACTTGTCATGAAAGAGGATGTACAGATGGCAAATACAAATAGGATAAAATTTTCTATATTGTTAGCTGTTAGGGAAATGCCACCGGAAGCCACAGTGAGATCCCACTGCACGTCTATTGGAAGAGCGTAATAAAACATGACAGTAAAGTTCTGGAAGGCTTGTGGAGCAACTGGAACTCACATGTTGCTTTCGGGAATACCAAACGGTCCAGTCGCTCAGGAAGACAGTTTTTCAGTTTCTTAGGAAATTAAGCGTACACTCACCAGATGACCGAGTGACCCCATTCCTGGGCAGCTACTCCAGAGGAAAGAAGACTTATGTTCACACAAATGTGTACAGCAGCTCTCCTCGTAACTGCGAAAACATGGAAACGACCCGAATGCCCTTCAGTGGGTGAACGGCTCACAGCGTGCGGTTCCCCCATGTGTTACAGTAAGAAGAATGAGGTATTGATTTGCACAGCAACTTCTTGGAATCTGGAAGGCATTATGTTGGATGACAGACAACAGTCTCAAAGGTTGCAGACTGTACATTTCCATTTATATGACTTCCTGAAAAAGAGAAAAACCTATAGTGATAGAGAACAGTCAAGGGCTGCCGGGGCTGCGTGGGAGGGGGACATTGTGACTATCAGGGAGGAGCAGGAGGCGGGGTTTTCTGGGGGGAGAGGAGGTGATAAAATTGCTCTGGATCCTGATTATGGGGGGCCTTACACAACACATATACGTCCATTCAAATTAATAGAAATGTACACTGCAAAAGGCCAATGTGCAATATTTGTCTAAATGACAAAAGTCACAGATGCAAAACTGATGTCTCTGAGTGCATTAGTTGGATTTCCTTTAAAAAAAAATGTAAGGCTCTCCACTGGCCCTGCTCTTGTCCAGGCATGGCCTGGCCTTCCAGAAGCAAATCCTTGCAGAAGGACGGGGCTGGGAGCCCTCCCTTCAAAGGTGGTCTCAGACCTGGTGTCTGCCCATAAGAATACGGGACAGCGGAGTCCTGGCCTTCATGCCCAGGCTTTCCTCCTCCTTCTCCCAGCTCTGACAGGGCAGATGGAAATAACGTTCGAAATGGAAACTTTGAGCATGAATGGGAATTTTATTTCCAGAGGTGTTTACAATTTTTTCTCTTGGATTGAATCCCTCATTCATATCCAAATAAGTTATTTGGGGGTGTTGATAAGAGGAGAAACCCTGGATTTTGCACAAAGGTCTGTATTGAGAAAACCTGCTCTTCCCAGGGCTGTACATTTTATGGGCAGTCAGGGAGGGACTGGGGGGTGGCAGGGCGTTCTGAACTTCCTATCTTTTCTTGTCCTTTTCATGTGTTCACAAAGCGCCCTAGATATCGGGCAGCCGCAAGTTCAAGGTGAGAAGGAAGATAGGCTTCTCCAGAGAGATCACCTGTCAAAGCACAAGGATTCTGCTTGTTCCTGGAGCCCTGGCAAAGGAGACAGTGCAGGCCTCTGTGTGCAGCTTCTGAGCCAGCAGCTGGGAAATCTCGGTAGCAAGATAGGGGACACCTGTTGTCTTCGCTCAGCTTCGTGTTTAGGTGGCCAGGGACTCTGTCTAAATGGCTGATGGAGGATGGAAATATTACACAGTGGGCAGGGGCGTGTTTAAGGAACTGTAGTTTAAAGATTTTACACAAGAACTATTTCTACATTTCTCTCCCAATTTTGACAGCAAGAATATGTATTAGTTCGTAGGCTTTGGCTATAAGTGGTAGGGATCCAAATTAAACTGAATTAGAAGACAAGGGGAGATGGGTCAGGAAGATTGGCTTGTTTAACTGGAAAGTCCGGGGAGGACTGCAGGCATGGTTGGATCTAGGGGGTTTTATTGGTCATGAGTTAGTTCCAAACAGGAGAAATCAATCTAGCTCGTTTAAATGTAAAAGGACTTATTGAAGGCTGTCAGGAGGCTCACAGAGTCTCTGGGAAGAGCAAACAGTCAGGCTTGGTGGCATGAATTGCACTGCAGAACTGCACCAGAGCTCCTGGGGACACTGCAGCTGAGCCCAGGCACCAGCACTGGAGCCCCCACATTGAGGCCATCAGGAAGCTGTGTGTCCCTGTGGCCTGTCACCAGCAAGGATCTGCATGGAGCCTTGTCCAGGCTACCAGCCTCCAGGTGGCATGGCGCATCTAACTCACTGAGCCTGGTCACCTTCCGGTGCCCCAGCTGCAAGGGAGTCTGGGGCACGTGTTTCTGACTCCTCATTTGGGGAGACATGAGCCCATAAGATGGAGAAATTCTCTAAATAAGGGAGGAAATTTAAAGTGTTCGAGGACAAACAATATTGAAAACAACATCGACAACACTAGTTAACACATTTCAGTAACTTAGGATGTGCCTGGCGGTCATCTAGGCACTTTACACGCACGAACTAACTTAATCCTCATCATCCCCTTGAAGACAGGTATTCTCTATGAAGAGTCAGAGATAAAGACACCTAAAGTAACTCGCCCGGGTCTAGGGCGAGCATCCCTGGCTTTCCTGGGACAGCCCTCAAACAACGCTTACGAGCACCCTCAGCACTCGCAAAAGTGGCCTGATTTGGTCAGTGAATTCTACGGTTATTCCCCCAAAGTCACACAGCTGGGGAGAGAAACTTGGATGGCAAGTAGCCACCCATGGGCTCAGCCGACATCACCTGACTCAGTCTCCCTCTTTCTGCATCTCTCAGCTCTGCCTTCCTCCATTTGGGTTCACCCCCAGGTGGTCCGGGCTGAGATGCTCCCCCTTCCAAGGCCAGTGGAAAGGGACATCTTCCTGGCCCCCACCAAATCTTTGAACAGAAATCACAGAATTTCAGCTCTTTGGCCACTGTGGGTTTAGAACTCCCTTCTGGAACCTAGGCTGATGCCCCAGGAGACTCAAGTGCTAAGAGTAAGGAGTCTTGACCAATGAAAACAGGAGTGCTGTGACTCAAAGAAGTAGAATGGGTGCTGTGCAGGGACAAACAGCTGACGTCCCCCTAAACTCTGAGGACCAACCCTGTACTAGGACTATTATATACGAAAACCTGGGTGGCAAAACTAGACCCCGTGGGGCCAGCCTGGTGGCATAGTTGTTAAATTTGTGTGCTCCCCTTTGGTGGCCTGGGGTTCAATGGTTAGGATCCTGGGTATGGACCTATGTACCGCCTATCAAGCCATGCTGTGGCAGGCGTCCTGCATATAAAGTAGAGGAAGATGTGCACGAATGTTAGCTCAGGGCCAGTCTTCCTCAAAAAAAAAAAAAAAAAAAGAAAACAAAAAACTAGACTTTCCACATGCTCTCTAAAACACCAGGTCTTGGCTGATAATCAGGGGGGCCTGAGCACATTACCCACAATCAGAAGTTGCTGTTGGAACCAATCCAGCTGGAGACGCAGAGGTGGAGGAGGAAAAAAGGCCCTCCCTAAATGGCTTATAATCGGCAAATTTTTTCTGTAAAGGGCCTGATAGTGAATATTTTATGCTTTGCAGGCCAAATGTGGTCTGTATTGCATATTCGTGTGTGTGTGTGTGTGTGTGATGTAAAAAACATTGGTAGGTCAGGGGCTGGAGAAAACCAGGCTGGATGGGCTGGATTTGGTCCTGGGTGCTTGTCTGCCAACCTCTGACCCATCAGAGAAGACTAGACTAGCTATGTGAACCGAGAGCATGAGGGGCCTCAGGTCACCCGCACTGGCCCCACGTGTGTGTCTGCAGAGACCGTGGAGGGAGGGAGGGCGTGGAGAAGGTTCCCGGAGGTGACATTGAGAGCAGACCCGAGGGCTACTGGGGTGGACCCGCATTATCTCAGCCACCTTAGCCCATCTGTCTTCTCGTTGGCTGCACTGATGTCTCTCTGGAGAACCACTTCAGCCCCCCGCTCAGCTCAGACAGCCCACCAGGGCCTCCATCCCCAGTCTCAGAGGAGAGCCAGGAGTGTGCATGTGGCCTGGAAGGGCTGTGAGACCTGCGGCTGCCAGAGGGCCCTTTCCACGCAGATCAGAGCCGCTCAGCCCTGCTCTCCACCCGCCTCATTCACCTGCGCATGCGCATTCACAACTCACGCTCCTCCCACAACCCCATCGGGCTCCGGCCCGCCTCTCCAACCTCTTGCCCCCCTCTCTCTCCCCCGTATCTCCAGCCGCCCCATCCCCTGTTCTCCCGCGCACATGCCCAGCTTGGTCCCTCCGCTGTGCCTCTGCGCTTGCTGGTCCCTGTGCCTGAAATGTTCACCTCTGTGTTCACAGAGCCCACCTCACGTGGGTCTCTTCCAAAACTTGACCTCCTCAAGGGGCCTATCCTGACGCTCTAAGATGGCCCCCTGCATCCATCTTTATCTCTCTGCCCTGCACTATTGCTCTTCATTCTATTTCTCACCTGACATCTCTCGTATATTTATTTGTTGATCCATTTACTGTCAGACACCTGCCTGGACCTGTAAGCCCCCAAAGGGCAGGGATTTTTATCCGTTTTGTCTCAGGTATACTCAGCACCTAGAAAAAAAATCTGGAACAAAGAGACGCTCCCTAAATATTTGCTGAATGAATAAATTAATGTTGGCACAAAGATGCTCACTCTTCCAGAAGACTTGAGTCTGAGAAGAGGTAAAAAATGGTACAGCCACAAAGGGAAAATCTATCTGAGAACAGAGGCAAGAGATAGAGAAACCAGATCCTGATGGTAGCCTCTGAAACACTTGATCAACCTGCACCTGAAGCCAGACCCACTACTGCCATTTTCAGTTACCAAAGCCAATACATTCTCTGTATGCATAAACCATTTTGGATTGGAGATTTTGTTGCTTTAAATAAAGGAGCCTTTAGAATATCATTTGGCTAGTCAGAGAGGATAAGACAGAGAGGAAAGAAGCAGAGGGAGGGGAAAGCATGTTGAGTGGGCCAATGACTCATCAGGAGATGCAGCAATTCAGGCCTGTAATACAGTGAAGTTCTCTGTGAGCCTTAGAGAAAACCCCCTCCCCACTGCAGCAAAGCAGGACTCAGAAAGGAATCGAAAGGGAAGTGGTGCAAAACTTAGGATAATCGAGCTGCGCCTGTTTGGAACACATCTTCTCACTACAAAGCAGGCAGAGAGTGGATCAGAGAGAGGACACAGATGCTGGGGTCAAGTGAGCCGTGAGTGGCTCCAAGGCGCCCGGATCTCTTTCCCACAGTGTGGCCTGGGGCAAGCGCCCGAGCCTCAAGTTCCCATCTGAAAACAGGATGACAAGTACCAATCTCAACAGTGCTATAATGGGGATGAAATAAGGATGTATACATAAAGCGCCTGACATAGGAGGTGGCCCATGGCAGGTGTTCCGTAAATGGCCGTGGCAGTTGTTATGATGGCGTCTAATTGACCCACTTCCAATTGGTGCTGGAATCTGGAGAGTTGCTAAAAAACGCTGCCACCACCAGAATCGAGGGTCACCAACAGAATTGCTCAGATTTTTACATAACGTGTTGTCCTGTCCAGCTGCAAGCAAAAGCCGGTGATGCTCACACCGCCATCCTCCCCGCCCCGGCAGTTCACAGAGTGCTTTCGCGTCCACGCTCACAGAATGTGCCCAGGGAAGAGCTTAAACGACGGTGGATGGCACAGTGACAAACCTACGGTCTCTCCTCTTCCCTCTCCACCTTCTGGGGAAGCCAAGGGGCGTCTCTCTTGAGTGCTAAGGATGCCTGTCATCTCTCTAGCACCTTCTAATCTCCTAAGCTAATGAGGGACAAAATCGGGACAGGAATTCAAGTCATTGACTGCACAGACAATGCATCTTTTCACGCTTTTGTGCACATTCATTTATCAGATTAAACTCTAGGAATGGTGTCTTCATTGATGAGATAGAATAAAATACAGAAGTTTTGATGGAGACGAATGCAGGAAACTTCCATACCTGGGGTGGGAAGCCTGGGTGGAGAGCCAAAGGCTGGGTCCCCCCAAAATTAGGGAGTAAGGGGGAAGCAAGCCGTTAGAAGGCCAAGAGGATCCTGGGAGGTGGCCATCAAGAGAAGAGCGGGGGGGACATGCTGAAGCCACAGGCATTTTCCCCCACTTTTCCAGAGGGAATTGCAGAGGGATGTCCAGAACCTTCTAGATGCTTCTGTTCCGGTAGAAAGGTGCATGGTGGGGACTCATGCCTGCCCCATCTGCCATCTGAATGCCTCCAAGTCCTGTGCAGCTGGCAGAGTCGCTGCTCCGGTCGCCATCCATCAGAAGCTGGTGATGGATCCAATCCCAGGGCCTGTGTGCCCAGAGCTAACAGAGCCCGTCTGTATGGACTGCTTGGCGCCAGGACACAGGCCTGAGCAGACCGCCGGTGGAGGGGAGGCGGGCTGGCAGCCTCGGATGTTTTCCCTCCACCTCGCATTTCTCCGTCGAGGAGCAGCAGACAGCGTGGAATGCACCTCTCCAGAGGGCTGGGAAACCTGGCGGCTGCTGAGGCCTGTCCTCTCACTGGACACTTGGAAATGAGCCCCAAGGAGAAGCCTGGAGAAGAAGGTGGGCCTTTATCAGTTCACCTCTTCCTAAGGACACCAGACGACTCATTCAGCTACTGTAGAGAGACCTTCTCTCTCCACTGGGAGAAGCTTCCAGAAGCTGTGTTTTAGCCAGCTGTCCATGACTCAGGGTCATGGCTAGATTGCTCACATTCCTTCCTCCCGCCCCCTTCCAAGGCACCAGCAAATCCCATGGCTTTACCTCCACAAGGCAGTGTCCCCTTCTCTCCAGCTCCTTCAAGTCTACACTGCTCCCAACCACCACCACCTTTAAACTGGACCACTCAGCCTCCCTCAGACCTGTCTCTTCCATTTGCACTCGCCAACCCATCTTCCATATAATGGCAAGAAAGGTTATTTCAAAATATATATCAGACCAGTCACTCACCTCTAATACCCTCTGGGGAGTTACTGGATCTAGAACAAAATTCCACCCCCTTCCCTGACTTCAACTCCCTGTGTTCCTGGCCCCCTATAACATGCTTGCAACACTCCAGCTGGACCAGGATGCTTTCTGTTCCTTGAACACACCAAGCTCATGCCTGCCTCAGGACCTTTGCACATGCGATCCTTGCTGCCTGAATAGATCTTTTCCCAGATCTCTAAAGGGTTTCCTCTCTGTCATTTTCCTTTCTAAGTACCCTCTCCACATCATTTTCTTCACTGGACACTAGAACTTCATAAACTTCTCTCCCAACCTCAGATACATGAAATAATACATTTTTAAATTTTAATCAATTTTCAAATTACGGTAAAACATACATAAAATTTACTATTTGGACCATTTTTAAGTGTACGATTCAACGGCAGTAACTGCACTCGCATTGTTGGACAACCATCACCACCGTCCATCTCTAGAACGTTTGTCCTCTTGCAAAAAGGAAACTCCACACCTATTAACAGTAACTCCCCCTCCTGCCTTCGCCAGCCCCTGACAACACTTCTGCTTTCCGTCTCTGAGTGTGACTGCTCTACGGACCTCATGTGAGTGGAATTGTGCAGCATTTGGCTTATTTATAATATTCGCCCTTCCCCCTGTCTTTGCTCATCTCATCCATTCTTTAGTTTAGTCAGTCACTCAGTGAGTATTTCTCGAGCATCCACTACATGCCAGCTAGTGTTCCACGTGCTATGATACTGTTCTCTGTGCTTATTGGCACACAGTGTGCTGGCTTATTTCACTTAGCATAACGTCCTCAAGAGTCGTCCATGTTGTAACCTGGGTTAGAATTTCCCTCCTTTTTAAGGCTGAATAATGTTCCACCGTATGGATGTACCACATTTTGGTCATTCATTCATCTGTGGATAGTCCCTTGAGTGGCTTCCACTTTTTGGCCACTGTGAATGGCACTGCTATGATCACGGGTGTACAAATATCTATTCATGTTCCTGCGTTCAGTTCTTTTGGGTAGATACCCAGGAGTGGAATTGCTGGATCCTATGGTAATTCTATTTTTAACTTTTTGAGGAACCGCAGCAGCTGCACCATTTGACTTTCCCACCAGCAGTGCACAGGGTTCCCATCTCTCCACATCCTTGCCCACACTTGTTATTTTCTGGTTTTTTGATAACAGCCATCCTAGTGGATGTGAGGTGGCCTCTCATTGTGGTTTGGATTTGCATTTCCTTAACGATCCATGATGCTGAGCATCATTCGTGTGTGTCCTGGCCATTTGTATGTCTCCCTTGGAGAAATGTTTACTCACGTCTTAGAGCCTTCTTTACTCATTTCAGTCATTCTTTTTTTTCTGAAGAAGATTCGCCCTGAGCTGACATCCGTTGCCAATCTTCCTCTTTTTTTCATATGCAGGTCACCACCACAGCATGGCTGATGAGTGGTGTGTGTCCACGTTCAGGATCCAAACCCACAAACTCAGACTGCCAAAGTGGAGCACACGAACCTAACCACTACGCCACGGGGCTGGCCCCTTTTCTTCATTTTTTATGTGGGCCACCACCACAGAATGGCTGCTAACGGACAAGTGGTAACAATGCATAGCCACTGACCTCCTCTTCTGATGACCGATGATTGCTGAATCCGTCCTATGCAGGTGCTCTCCGAAGGGCTTTATTTAGATTGTGTTTAATTCTCACGACCAGTCTAGAAGGTGTTATTAAACCCATTTTCTAGAGCATGGAACTGACATAAGGAGAAATGAAGTCATTACCCTGCTGAGCGGCAGGTGCAGGATCCGACCCCGGCCATCTGTGGCCTGCTTTGGTGGGCTGCCCGGTCCTCAAGGGCAGGCACACCTACTATTGTTTGCATTCCCAGGCTGGGCCTGTCTTGCATGCAGTAGGTGTTCAATAAGTATGCGCTAAGTGTTAATAAATATCTGCAAAGGACTCCCCAGATGATAAAACACTTCACCCCTGTGAGCTGCTGTGTCTTCCCAGGAACCCTGGGAGGGAAAATCAATACTCTATAGATTTATAGATTAACACAACGAGGCATGATGACAAACCAACTAAGTAGCAGAGCTGGGCTTCAAATCTGTATTTTCTGACAGGTTCCTGGTCCTGGGTTGTCTCCACCAGGCCAGACCATTAGGAGCCATCAAGGCCAGAGTAGACACGGCCCTCGGGCAGGAACATGATGAGTTGGCAGCTGGAGAGGAGCTTTGAGGTTGGGAGAGAAGTTTATGAATTTCTAGTGTCCAGTGAAGAAAATGATGTGGAGAGGGTACTTAGAAAGGAAAATGACAGAGAGGAAACCCTTTAGAGATCTGGGAAAGGATCCATTCAGGCAGCCAGGATAGCATGTGCAAAGGTCCTGAGGCAGGCATGAGCTTGGTGTGTTCAAGGAACAGAAAGCATCCTGGTCCAGCTGGAGTGTTGCAAGCATGTTATAGGGGGCCAGGAACACGGGGAGTTGAAGTCAGGGAAGGGGGTGGAATTTTGTTCTAGATCCAGTAACTCCCCAGAGGGTATTAGAGGTGAGTGACTGGTCTGATATATATTTTGAAATAACCTTTCTTGCCATTATATGGAAGATGGGTTGGCGAGTGTAAATGGAAGAGACAGGTCTGAGGGAGGCTGAGTGGTCCAGGTTAAAGGTGGTGGTGGTTGGGAGCAGTGTAGACTTGAAGGAGCTGGAGAGAAGGGGACACTGCCTTGTGGAGGTAAAGCCATGGGATTTGCTGGTGCCTTGGAAGGGGGCGGGAGGAAGGAATGTGAGCAATCCAGCCATGACCCTGAGTCATGGACAGCTGGCTAAAACACAGCTTCTGGAAGCTTCTCCCAGTGGAGAGAGAAGGTCTCTTGGCAGTAGCTGGACGAGTCGTCTCGTGTCCTTAGGAAGAGGTGATCTTACTGCAGGCTGTGACATGCCCACTTCACAGAAGAGGAAGCAGCGTCTCAGCGACGGCACATTTATCACAGAGCCAGAACCAGAACTCAGATCACCGCTGAACACAGGATGCGACCCCGCTCCGGGGAAACTGTCAGCATCGCTCCACTACATTCAGGCTGAGGTCTCGTCTCCTTTTAGCCCAAATTCAAAGCCTTTTTTTTTTTTCTGAGGAAGATTCGCCCTGAGCTAACATCTGTGGGTTGCCGCCACAGCATCGCTGACGAGTGGTGTAGGTCTGTGCCCGGGATCCGAACCTGCAAACCCGGGCTGCTGAAGCGGAGCGTGCCAAACTCAACCGCTATGCCGTGGGGCCGGCCCCTCAAAGCCTTTTAAACCTCCTTTTCCCTCTACGCTCCTTCACCCACAGCCCCCTCACCACGCCCTGCGCCATGACACGCTCCCTCCAGGCACCATCCCACGTCCCCTCTTCGCCCAGGCAGCTCCTCTTCCTGGACCATCTGCCCATCACCTCGGTCTAGTGGTGAGGTCACAGGCTCTGAAGCCAGACTCCCTAGGTTCGAGTCCTGGTTCTGCCTCTTCCCAGTGAGATTAGGCAAGTCACCAAACCTCTCTGTGCCTCAGTCGTCTCAAGTGTAAACTCGGGGAACGACGGTGACCCTCTTAAGGGTGTTGTGTGGATAACTGAAGTCAACTCAGCCGAGTCGCTTAGTCAGCTCACCACGAATGTTAGCTGCTGTCATTCTTACGTCTCCATCATCCTCATCTGCCCTCCTTCCCTTCGGGCGCCCCTCCCCAGTGGGGAGCATTCCTTGTTTCCCCCTCAGCGCTCCCAGGACGCCCTCAGCCAGTCCTTGATTGGAACACGCCTACTCGTCTTCTGAGTGCTCTGGGCAGCAGAGTGGGTGGTAAAGACGCTGGATTCTGGAACCAGATGGCCTGCCTTCATACCCTGGCTCTAGCCACCTTTTAGCTGTGTGACCTTGGGCAAGTGACTTCACCTCTCTGTGTATGCCTCAGTTTCCTGGGAGAAATGGAGTCGATCAAAGGACCCACTTCATGGATTAAGTGCGGAGCCTAAATGCATTAATGCTT
This sequence comes from Equus quagga, assembly GCF_021613505.1. Classification (NCBI taxonomy): domain Eukaryota; kingdom Metazoa; phylum Chordata; class Mammalia; order Perissodactyla; family Equidae; genus Equus; species Equus quagga. The sequence continues at coordinate 98,609,777 of NC_060278.1, forward strand.
AAAGCAGTGTCTGGCCCACAGGGAGTGCTCAATAACGCTGGCTCTTGTGAGTTGTTTCCTGCCTGTCTCGCTCCCTGAACCATGAGCATGTGAAGGGCGTGAGGCAGGCTTTCTTCACCTTTGAGTTCTTGGAGCCGACGTGGACTGGTCGGTGCCGTGTCAGTGCACCATGCTTGCAGTCTGGTCTCGTGGCAGTTATTTTTTCATACCTCCTGCCTGAAGGGCGCTGTTCCAGCCTGAAAAAGAAAGAGCATTTCCATCCAAGCTTGGTGCTCTTTGGGCTGTGGGCCAGGAAGCCTGAGAAGACACAGGCCGTGGGCAATGTCAGCTGTGGGGCACTGGCACCCCTCGGCAGGGGCCCTGGGGACCACCCACCCTCGGCAGGGGGACCGTTAGCATCTCATTTGGAGGCCCTGCCTCACACAGAGGCTGCAGCATATGCTGTGTCTCGGGCGGTACCAGATGGTCGGGGTTTGGCTGCGTTCCGTCCGCATCTGTGAGCCAGCTGACCCGTTCAGCGGCTCCAAAATGCAAAAGAGAGGCTGTCATGGTGCTTCGAAATGACTGGAGCCGGGAAGCCGCAAGGAGCCTGGCAGAGAAGGAGCACGCCGTGGTCGCCGGTGCTGGGCTGCATTCACGCACAGCAGAGCAGGATGGGTCCCAGCCTGCTTAATGACACCCCCGGTCAGCTGTCTGGCTCCTTCCACCTGCCCGCCGTGTAACGGATCTAGAATAGAGTGGTGATTAAGAGATCGGGCCCTGGAGCCCCATTGCCGGGGCTCAGATCCCAGCTTCTCCACTTACCAGTTATGCGCACCTTTGGCAAATGTCATTAATTTTCTGTGCCTTGATTTCCTTATCCGTAAAATGGGAATACTATTCCTGTAATGGCAGAAGAACATTCTGGATGAGCAATGCTATGTGCCTGTGTGTCAATACGACAACAGCTAACACACACAACACTTACCACATGCCGGGAACCGTTCTTTACACATATTCTCTCACTGAATCCTTACAACCACTCCATGAGGTAGGTCCGGTATCATCTCTATTTTCCAAAAATAAGCAAAGTAAGGAGAGTTTAGACAACCCACTCAAGGTCATAAAGCTAGACATTGGCAGAAGCAGGATTCAAACTCAGGCAACCCGGCCCACAGACTTAATCAAAGACGGAAACAGTCCCGCCGTGAGGCAGGTGTGTACGACCTACTCTGGAAGGTTAAGGAAACTGGGTCTTTTCCACTTTCTGTTCTGTGATTTTGGGGCATCAGCTTTGTCCACAGGCCCACTCCCCTCTTGACGACAGGATGACCGCCCGCAGTCCCAGGCAGCTGCAGATGTGAAAAATGTCTGAGAGGAGAGGGGAGGGGGGAGCTGTCTGTTCTTGGGTATTTTCTTAGAAGTCTGAAAATATTCTCTAGAATCTTCCAGAAGACTTCCCATCAGGTCTCATTGGCCAGTAGTGGGTCACATGCTCCTTCCTAGACCAGTCGTTGGCGTGGGGGACTGAGCCCACCCTGACCTGGCCAGATGGTGGAGAAGCAGCAGCCGGAGCCGCTGCACAGACTTGGTGCCTCTCTACTTTCCTGCGCTTGTTTCTGCCCTTCCTCCTGCCGGAACGCCTGTCCCATTCCTCAAGATCATGGCAAACCATTTGTATCCTGTAGGAATCCTTCAGTGGCAAGTAACAGGAAACCTAACTAACAGGGGCTTCCATAAAGATGGGTTTGTTTTCCTGACATCACAAGAAGCCCAGAGGCAGGCAGTGCAGGGCCTCTGCTGTATCCGTCGCTGATGTCCAGGGACCGTGCTCTTTCTGTCTTTCCACTTGGCGCCCTCGTCTTACTGGTTCTCATTCACAGGCTAATCACCTTCTGGTTCTAAAGTGGCAGCTTCATCTCCAGGCAGGAAGGAGAGACAAGGAAGCAAGGTGGTTCTTGTGTCACAGAAGCAAGAGGGCATTCTCAGGAACGCCCTCCAGATGTCCATTTAGGTCTCATTGGCTGGAACGGGGTTGTGTGGCCACCACTGGCTGCAAGGGACTCTGGGAAAGTGAGTATCTTAGCTGGGCACCGTGCCGCCTTGAACAAAGCCAGGGGCCTGGTAGGAGGGAGAAGTGGCTACTTGGAGGAGACCAGCAGTGTCTGCCACACTCTTCTTTACAGCTCTGCTCACACTGCAGCCCCCCGTAAGTCCTTCCCTTCTCACCCCAAGCGAATGGCTCTGCCTGCCCTTCTGAGAAATTAAAGCGAAAAAGGAAGAGGGGAAAAGAATCCCATGAAATACCTTACCTATGTCATCTCAGCCATTCCTCAAAACCCTCAGGTGGTGTTGACAGCACATCTTTGTTGATCGAGGAAACTGAGGCTCAGAGGGTCGTAAAGATTTGCTCCAGACATAGCTAGATACGGAGCTTAGCAGGCATGTGAACCTGGGTCTGTCACTTGCAAGTGCCCGCTCTCGCCCACTCCGCCGGTTCCCCTGGAGCCCCCGTTAGCCTGAGAAGATGGTCCTGTCTATCGCTTCATCTCTCCCAATGGTACTGCACATTCCTTGACTCAGGACCAGTGCCTGCGGGGCTCCTTGTGTTCCCACACAGGGTGGAGAGCAGCCCCATCGACACTTGCCTCCTGGCCGACGAGAGGAGGGACCCGCGTGGGCTGGAGTTGGCACGTGAGCAGGCCTGGCAGCCGCCTCCGACTCTGGAAACCCGAGAACGTCGCTTCTAACTATGGCGAGCGAGGACAGGAAGCTTTCAAGCGGGTGCTGAGCCGCAACAGATGCGAAAGTGAACGCCGAACATTTTTCTCCTCCCTTCCAACCCCTGAGTTCTGCTGGGGGCCAGTTTGTGGCAAGTTGGTTAATTGGAACTGTCCCTGCTGCCCCAGTGAGAAATGGGACCTTGTACACCGCGTCCCCTGGAGACAGTCTCCCATCTGCTCGCTCCATGAGGATAATTACGCGTATAAATTACCCGCCTTCTCACCCCGCCCCAGCCCGGGTGCGAGGGGGGCGGTTCCTGATGAAGGTTCCCGAGTGACCTTTGAGATGGGGGAGTGTGAGTAAATCAGCTCCGGGGATCAGCCGCCTGCCCCGAGCACGCCTGCAGTATCGATTTACTATTCTAGGTGGAAAACAGACATTTATTTTGAAATATGTTCTGTAACGAGTCTGTGATCTGAAAGGGTGCTTCTACGCTTATTGTTGTGGAACTTGACGCGACTTCCAGCAACAAAGTCACCGACTGTCACTGGGTTTACTTCTGCCCCTTATTAGACTCCAGACGGAGCGGCTTGCGAAAATGCGCCAGGTGCTTCCCGGAGCCCTACGGCAGTAAATCTCTCTCTGAACACCCCAGCTGTGAGATAGATCACGCGGAAATTTCTCTGCCGGGGAAAGCCCCAGCCTGGGAGCCAGGATTTGTGGGTGGAGTCCGGTCACTGCCTCTGACCGCGATGGTGCCCTGAGTAGTTTGCCTCCTCTTCAAGGGCCTCAGTGCTCCCGCCTGTGGAATGGGAGGAGGAGATACAGTTTCAAGTATCCCCGTGGTAAGCAGCATAGTGGTCCCCGAGATGCCTGAGTCCTGATCCTTGGAAACTGAATGAGTTACACAGCAAACGGGAATTAATGTTGCACATGGAACCGAATTGCTAATCAGCTGACTTTAAAATAGGGAGGGTATCCTGGATTAGCTGGCTGGGCTCAATATAATCACAAGGATCTTTGGACAAGGACAAAGGGACCTCCACAAGTGGACGAGGGAGGCGGAAGCGGGAGAACCGGAGAGACGGCAGCGTGAGAAGGACGCGGCCTGACGTTGCTGGCTTTGAAGATGGAGGAAGGGGCCGTGAGCCAGGGAATGCGGGCAGCCTGTAGAAGCTGGAAAAGGCAAGAAAACAGATTCTCCCTTTGACCAGCTTACCAACACTTCAGTTTTGGCCCTTCGAGACCCTTTTTGGCCCCATGATGATGAAAGCCAGTCCTTGAGAGCAGGCGCCACACACGGTGCAGTTTGAGGAGCCTCCCGCGAGTTATCGCGATGCAGCTTTAAAGAGACCCTGAAAGGTGGGGATTGTTATCGCCTCACCGTTTGACAAATGAGGAAACTGAGGCCCAGAGAAAGCACATCACTTGCCTGGGGTCACAGAGCTGGGCATGGTGGAGCCTGGGTCTCAAACCTTCGGGCCATCAGCCTGCCCCCATCCTCTGTGCGGACAGTGAGCACTTCCTCAGTGTTATGTAACGTGCTGCCGGTTACGATGACCACAAGTCCCCGTTTGCCTGGGACAGGCCCCATGTCCTGGAATAATTATTAGTGGTGCCCCCATCCGTGCTCAGCGAAGATCTGGATTGGGGAATGAACCACGCCATGTCGAGCCGTCCTGCCCGGTGGCGACTGAACCCTCAAGGGAGAGGGTACGAGCAGATAAGCAGAGCTGTACCTGGGCTCGGCGAGCGCCTAGGAGAGCCCCAAAATCGGGTAACTTGTGTGAGTCTTAGTTCTAGGACCATTTTGTCCCGAGACCCTCAGGGAACAAGAGCCCGTGTGATCAGCGGCATCCCCAGGGAACGTCTCCCTCCCCGACCGGCTTCCCTGAGGACCCCCAGGCTTGACCAGGCGCAGCTGGCCCAGTCTTTGCTCTTATCCACATAAATCTCCCCCTTTCCTCCTATAATTCTTGGCTTAAATGTCAACTTCTCAGCGAGGACTTCCTGACCAGTCTGTTCAAAATTGCAAATGATTGCCCCCAAAACCCATCTCCTTCCCTCCGTGTATTATTCTTCATAAATCCAAATGCAACCTCACATATTATATATTCACTTGTTTATCCTGTTTATCCTGTCTGCCCCACTGGAATGCAAGCCCTAGAGGGTCAGGATTTTTGCCTTTTTAAAAAATTATTGCCAACCTGGTGCCAGCAACAGCGTCTGTCATAGAGTTGGCACTTGGTGAATGAATGAATGATGAATGAATGAATGAAGGCAAGAATGATATCTTGGCATAAGTCTGAAGAATTGAGGAATGCATGAACTTGAGAGATATTAAAAGTTTTTCATTTGAGTTTCCCGTTCAGCAAACTTTTCCGCTATGCTTTCCAAATTTCTTGTCATGTTTAAACATCCCTTAATATTATGTAAACATTCATTTATTTTCTTCCAGGACTCTGATGTTTTTTACGTCTAATTTACCAGTGCGTCTGGGCTGTATCATGATGTACATAATGAGATAGGGATCGGATTTCATATTTTTATCTAGATCATTAGGCACTTTCAAAATGGTCTGAATATCATTCATTGAATAATCTATCTCCCTCCAAATAATGGAAACGCAAGTTTTATCACTTTGCAAAGTCACATCTATGTGAGTCTTTTCCCGAACTTTCTACTGAGATCTACTGTGTTCCCAGTCAGCCCCACACTTCAGTTATTATAATTCTATGTGTGAGAATACAAGATAGAGTGAACTTCATCAATTTTTTCAAAAAAAAATTTTTATGACAATTTTCCAAACTCACTTTAGACTGTTTTTCTCCTGATAACTGTGGAACCTTACATTTTTATAGATTGAAAGAAAGGAAATAGATATCTAGCAAATATTAACTCTCTATCCAGGAATATGCTGTGTATCTTGCTATTTGGTTCTTTCCATAGTTTTATTCATTTGATCCCAAAGGCTTGTTATAATAACGTCTAAGCACTGTATATCATTGCTACTGAAAATTGGATTTGTTTCTGTTTTGGGTTCAACCACTTATTCTTAATACACAGGACACATTAATTTGTGCATCTGGATTTTGTTCATTCATCTTTTTGTTTGTTCCTGTATCAACACCAAATTTGGTAAGGCAAGTTCCTCCTAAATTTCCTTCCTTTTCAACAAACTTCTAGGTTCTCCTTACATGTTTTTCTCTCTATGGGAATGTTGTAATCGACTTGCTTAGCTCCCTAAATATATGCTGATTTTGTAGCTCATTGCACTTCTGGACACAATGATAAGCTCTGAAAGTTCCAGTTGATTCTCTTGGGTTTTCCAAGTACATGATCAAGTAATGCTTTTGGTCAAGTCCTTGTACCTCTCACTGTCCGTCTAAGTGTCTGGCCATTAGCCATGTTCTGCCCTTTGCCCTTTTCCCTGTCACTCTCCTGGACATCACTTGGTGCCTCTCTTTCTGTTCAGCAAGTCACACATTTTTGCCTTGGCTCCACGTCTCAATCATAAGGTTCTGTGCTGCCAGCCCAGAGCTGCCCACAGCAGACAGCCAGTCAGCAACTGTTGGCTTAATCTGATAAAGAACGAGAGTAGAGGCAAGATGTGCATGAGCTGGGTGCTTCCTCTCATGGACCAAGAGAGTTCTGAGTCCAGATGAGTCCAAGTGATTTTTCAAATAGTAGGATGGAATTGGCTAAGAGGTCTGTCCTTATGAACAGCAAGCCTTACACGGGACTCTCTTGGTGCCCCAGGCGTTGTTCTAAGGACCTCACACCTGTTAACTCACGTGATCCTCAGAGCAACCCTATGCAGTGGGTACCGTTGTTACAGACTCTCAATACCCGCCCTGGTATCAGGTCATACATTGAACCCAGTCCATATGGGGTTAAAACCAAAAGCTCTCACCCCATTCCCAGCTTCTTTAGTATGTACATATGAGTATTTACTCATATGTAAATATCTGTTTCTTTAAGCTTTGACTCCCTGAGCTTTATAACGAAATAGAAGTTACAGGTTGTTACAGCCCAGGTGGCCTCACGCTGGGCTCACACTGAAGTTTTGGCTGATCACAGGTCCTTGAAGTGTATTACAGGGAAACTGATGTCCAGAGAATATCAAGAAACTGAAGCTTCTCAGGCCCAGCTCCTCACCTTCCCGGCTCCAGAATCCACCGTCCATCACAGAGGCAGACAACCAAGGACGTCCGTCTGCGGATTCCCTTATCTCACCATTCCCCTTCCTGTAAGCAGCCTCATGAGGCCAAGCGCAGGCTGGTGGGAAAGGCCCGTCAGCAAGGTCACAGGCCCCCCTCCCTACAAGCAGCAATCCTTTAAAACCCTTTACCCACTTCTTCATGGGGAGCCAGCAGTTCCTAAGGCATTAGCCAGCTGCTACTCCCTTGCCTGGCAAAGAAAATAGTAAAACTGTTTTTTTCCTTTTCACCCAGAACTCTGTTCTCTTTATTTGGATTGGCACCAAGTTCTGAGACTAAACTTTCAGTAACACCATTATTGCACCCACTTTCATATGGAGCACACTTTCCATATGGAACACGTAGGGGTTAAGCCACTTGTCCAAGGTAACAGTGAGAAAAGTGACAGACCCAGGATTCGAACCAAGGGAGCATGTCTCCAGAATGCACGTTCCTAACTACTGCACCCACCACCTTTGGGAGGGTTGCATGCGTAGGTTTCTTTGTTGGTTTCATCAGCACAACTTGCCAACTTTGACCTTTTGGGAGCCAGACAATTTTCAGTCCAATCCAGCAAGCCCTTCCAATCCATTCTGGTCTCCATTTTATTCTGTTCTCTCTGAAAAGACCCTGCGTGACCTGGAGACAAGGTTTCCCCCATTGTCCAGGGCAGCATCTCTGAGGCTCCAGCTGAAGACATTGTCTAATGAGGTTAGAACTTTACCCTGCCCCCCAGGGCCCAGTCTCCCTGTAGTGTAATGTAATTGGTTACATTTATGGGGCTGGGGGTGGGCGGTGAGGAGTGCCGTGCCTTGTTGATGTGGAGGGGGCTGCCCAGCGGAAGGGCCCTGGCTGTGTCTGCAGCCCTCCGTTTCCTGCAGGTGGATAAACAGGTTGCAGATGATCTCCTGGTGATGTGACAGCAGAGGTGGCTGTCCCGGCCGGCCACTCCAGTTCTCCCGAGCTTCCCAGCTGGACTGATTTTTTCAATGGTTCTGATTTCCTGTCAGAGAAAACTGGAGATGGTCAAGTTTTGTTGACGGCTCCCATTTCACAGCTTGAAGAACTGGGGCCACGCGACGTTTCACTCCAGGCGCACGAGCGTTTGGTCAAGTCTGCTGCTAGCCCCTGAACATCCAGGTGTTTGTCCTCAGACGGATCAGCACTGACAGAGGCCAGCAGACATTGCGCTGGCCTGCAGCACCCAGGCAGTGACCGTCCCGAAGACCCTCCATTGTGGGACCACCGAGCAGGAAGGATCTCAGGGATCACATTCTTCAATGTGTATTTCAACAGACAGGACGATTCTGAAGAGGTGACGGGACGTTCAAGGTCCCACAGTAAACCCACTCACAGAAGATCAGAGAGGGAGTCTGCTTTCCTCTAAGCTGTCCAGCCCGTCTCCCTGGAGACTCACTCCAGGCTGCAGGCTTTAAACATTTCCCGCCTGTATAGCTCTGGCCTGAAACTGCCCTGAACTCTGAACTCTCACCTCGTGCACTCAGCTGCCCAGACCGCCAACCTTGCCCTGTCCGGAGTGAGACTCCTTACACTTCCTTCTGCATATGCGGCTTCTCGAGTCTTCTCCATCTCAGTCAAGGGCCGTCCCTCCTTCCAGTTGCTCAGGACCCAAGCCTGGGAGTCACAGGCCACATCCCGTCCACCAGGAAGCAGGCTGTATCCCGAGTCCGGCCACTTCTCGCCATCCACTGCTCCTGCCCTGGTCCAAGCGCCAGCCCCTCTCACCTGGTTTCTGCAACGGCCTCCATGCTGGTCTCTCACCTTCTGCGCTCCCCTCCATCCTTGCTCTCCTCTCCTCGCCGGAGCAGTCTGGGTGACACGTTTACACACGGATCAGACCTTGTGGTTCCTCTGCTCAAAGCCCTCCTTTGACTTCTCATCTCATTTGGGGTGAACGGGGGGGAAGAAAGCAACGGACCGAGAGTCAGGAGAACCAGCTGTGCTGCCAGTTTCATTCTCTCTCCTGCTTTAAATGGTTAGATGTGGGCATTTTAAGAGGTAAAGGGGTCAGCAGTCACGGGTCCCCAAATTCTCCTGTGCTCCCTCCCTGACCCCCGACCTAGACCCGACACTTCTGAGCCACCCTCCTGGGGCCCTGGCCAGCAGATCTGTCGCCCTTTGCTCTCATGCCTTCTTCAGGGGTCTCCAGAGGGTCCACCGTTCCTCGTAAGCTGTTCTGCTGACATACAGCTTCCCAGACACCCTGGCAACAGCTGTATTTGAAATACTGAAAAACAACAACAAAAAAATCGTTTTTCAAAAATGGAAGAAGTGCTCCAGGAGAGTGGAAAGGCCTTCTCCGGTAGAAATTGGTTGGTGACCTTAATGACACAAAGGATGCAAATCTATTTTCCAGCCAGGCTTTGAAAGGGCCGAAATGGAGCCAGGCTGTGAGCTCACAACATCCTACACGTAACATCTGATTATATGGGAAAGAGTTAAAGTGTGCGCTTCCCCAGGACCCCCTGAGCAGACACGAGGCCGCTCTTTCAAACATGACTTGCTGGATTCCTCTTGCGCTGCGTCATCTGGCAACCTCAGGCCCGTGGCTCCCGGCCCCACCTCCTCAAGTTCCAGCCTCTGCCCCCAGCCCCAGAGCTTGGTGTCTGCTGCCATTTAAACCCAGACGATGCGACAAGATGACCGTCTTCCTCACCCATCCCCAGCACGGTTCCTCCTCCAGACTTCCCTCTTTCTATTTGGTCATCCGGTCAGTCATCGAGGTTCAAGGACACCCCGGTCATCTTGGGCTTCCCCTGGGTGTTGGTTAGGATGCTTTAGGCCACAAGTAACAGCCACTCCAACAACAATGGTTCAGAAAAAACGAGTGTTTTTAGCAAAAGATTTAGGTGGGTGTCTGTAGGCATCACACACTCCACTTTTGCCAAAAACAAGGGAAAAAGGGCAGTTCAAGGGAGCACCCCCTTCACACCTGTTCTTTTTATAAGGATTACAGACCCTCCCCAGGAGCCCCGCCACACGTCCTCCTCGGTCCACTCGGCCAGAGTGAGGTCACAGGGCAGCCCTCACTGCAAGGCGGTCAGAGAGTACCCAGCACGGTGCCTGGGAGCATCTAGACGCGTTCTGACCCATCACGGTTCATTTCTCTTTTGCCCAGAAAAAACAGTCCGGGTTTTGTTAGCAAGAAAGGTGGGGAGGGCTGTTGAGTGAGCAAACTTCAGTGCCTGCCACACTATCTTCTGTTACCCACCATCCTATCCAGGGTGCAGCCTGGTCCTTTTCTCCCCACAGATGCCCCGATCATCTTTGTTTCCTTCCCGCTGCCAGCACCTTTGGTCACCGGGCACTGCCTCTCCCCTCCATCAGCATAATTGCCTCCATCTACATCTTTTCTCTCCCAAAAGATTGACACTGGATCCCTCAAGTACAGTCCTAACCAGATCACTCCAGAGCCCAAGTATCTTTGGTAGCTCCCTCTTATCAACCAAGCTAGATACAAACCTCCTCACACTGATAGTCAAGGCCTTCCATAATATGACCACTGATAAGGCAAAATCAGTCTTGTTTGCAGCCAGACCGGGAAGGGAACCAAGAAAGAGGAAAACAACGTTCCTGGCAGCTGGCAGCTGGGCCATGATGCTCCCAGATCAACAGGATCGACGTTCACGGAGTGTAAACGGGTCCAGACAAGGCCACACCACGACCATGTGTGAAACTAGGTGAGATGAGACCACTCGGCAGCCACAGAAGTGACTGAACACGCCTGTTTTCTGCTAACGTGAGTGACAGCTGCCTCTTAACGCATGACTGCTCTGGCCCTGCGTTAATCTTCCTACCTCCGAGTTAAAAATATTTAACCTACCCAGTCACCAGATTGCCCCACCTCTTGCCCCTGCCTCCTCAGCCTCTTAGATTGTTCAACAGAAGCGCAAGTCCTGCGTGGAAGCACTTCCACATCCCTCTTCCGAGATGCTCTGGGCTGTCGTGGGTGTGACCTCCGTGTTGCAGCAAACGGGATAAATGTCGCTGTGGCTGCAGGTGGGCTCCTGGCGGGCTTTGGCTGGCGAGCTTGAATGTCGAGACCCTACTTTCTGACTTCATCCCCTCAGTTCCCCCCAGAACTCCTTCATGATTCAGAACTTCTTCAGAATCACACGTCGTTCTGACCAAGGCTCAGGATCCAGCTGCCGTTTTTCAAGAAAGACGGAGGAAGAGAGGAGAAAGTGTTGACTGTACCGTAAATATGGAATTACCACAGTCCAGACTGTGAGAAACTCAAGGTCCCACGGCCCAGGCCCTGCCACGGAGGAATCCTGAGGAAAAGAGGCCAGGACAGGAACCCGCAGACTTACAAGACCTACCACGTTTACCAAATGGGCACCATCCGCTCCAGGGTCTGAGGTGGCACGTGGCGGGGCTGACGCCTTACGGAGGGGAGGGAGGTGTGACTGACAGTCAGGGGGTGGCTTCTTGTGGAGGGGCCGTGGGGCTGTGATTGGGGTGCCGCCGTGGAGGGGCTTCTGGCAAAATCCTGTTTCTAGACTTGATCCTGGGTATCAGGACGTTCATTTATCATACTTCACTAAGCTATACATTTTTGTGTGTTTTTTGGTACCTCTGTTTAATTTTAAAATGAAAAGGTTAAAAAGTGTAGCCTTGAACAGGTCAGTTTCTAGACAAAAATGGAAGCAAGAAGCCCAGTGAGGGGGCTGTCACAGAACCAAGGTGACAGCGGTGGAGGTGGGGAGCTGTGGTCGGCTTCTGTATAGTTTGGGAGGAGCGGCCCAGGACTCCCTGCCACGTTGAATAGAGGGTGAGAGAGAGGAGAAGCGAAGAAAGTTACACCCTGCCCTGTCTCTCCGCCGTGGTTGCATGTCCTGGGGACATGGTGGCTCCCGAAGGCTTTTGTAGGGACGAGACGAAGCTTTCGCGGAATCGCCAAAGAAGCAGTTACTGTCTGTGGGCGGGTGACATCATCAAGGGGGGACAAATGGCAGTGGGCATGTCTTTTACGTCGGAAGGATATCCTGGCTGTCACTGGAGCTCCTGCCGGGCACGGGTCACTAGGTGTGGACAGGCCCTGGAAGCAGCACAGCCCGGGGGCATTTCACGACCTCGGGACTCTGAAGAAGGCAGATCCTGACTTGTCGGATCTGTGTTGCCCCCTCTGATGCCCCAGGAACGGTGGCATCAAGATGCCCTCTCCCTCCAATGACACACACATCTATCTTCCCGCTCCTGAAATTCAGGTTAAACAAGATGTCCCTTTTGTGGGAGCTCATTCTCCATTTGTTGAATTGAATAATCTACCTTGTCTCTTTAAAAATGTCAAGTTCATAAAATAAGGGACCAAGACATTTAAATAATTTAAGGCAAAAGATTGCCAATAACCAACTCTTACGTTTATTTTAGTATGTACCACACCTAGATTTGCAAAATAGCCGTGTGCAGATACGAATCTTGTGAAAATCTGCTTTTGGACAATTAGGGTCCTATTTTCCCGTGGACTTCTGTTATGATTTCTGACTTGTAACTTATCTTCTGCTTCCACACCAGCTACAGGGCTTCCCAGGCCTGCCCCCCGAGAGAGATGTTATACCATCTTTAAGCCGACGTTTCCAGGGAGCCGAGGGAGCCTGGGCCCCTAGGAAGGCATCCTGGCGTCCTGCTTCTGAGCAGGCGTGCATTTCGAGTGGGTTTCTTCACAGACAGGCTGCCTGCCGCTTTAAATGGGTTCCCAGCCTTGGGCTCTGGAAAGCCTGCAGCCAGCTGCACCCCGCGTGAGTTATGATGTCAGTATTCCAGAATCCTAATGAATTCTCCCGAGCACAGAAGGCTCTTGCTCCACCTCACCCCCAGTCACATTTCTAGCTGATTAATGAGCAAAGGCCCAGAAGAATCTGTGCCTTTGGGGGAACGAGGAAGAGCGAAATCATTTCTGCTTTAAGGAATCACTGGGCCCCAATGATTTTATTTGTTAAGAAAAAGAGATTCCATTTTCTGTTTATTCCCTCCTTTAAATCTGGATCCAGAACCAGAAAAAGAGTAGAGTTGGAGCTACATGTCCCCCCCTACCCCACCCCGTGCCTTCGTCCCTGCTTATTTGCCCCCAGATAGAAAATCCAGCCAAACCCTTTAGGCGGCAGCTGTCTGGCTCTCCGGGATCTGTTTTAAATCCTGTCTATTTACAGGAAATAAGTCTGCAACCCCCTGCCCCCCGCCCCCATTAAACCCATTGCCTCCTGGCTGCAAAGAGGCAGCCCCCAGTGAGAACGGGGCTTGGCCTAGCCCAGCCTGACCCCTCCGTGGCCCTTCCCAGCATGGGCGCAAGGGCCCCCCGCCAGCTGGGGCCTTGTGGACAGCTGGTCCTTGGGGGAAAGTCACTCGGCACAATTACCTGCTTGATATGGATGCCTTTCATGGGGCTGCTCAGGCTAATTAAAAGTCACGCTGTGCATGATTTTAATTAGGATTTGCATCAGGCCGGGCCAGGCTTTCAAAGGGAGAGGAAACCACAGGCTGAGCCTTCAGAGGGTGGGGGGCCTCGGGAGGGGGGCATGGAGGAAGTTTATTTATAACCCTTCCTGCCACGTGCACACGGCGGAGGCTGGCAGACCCATGTGCCCACCCCAAAGGGCAGAGCTGGGAGTCGAGAGTCCAATTTGGCCCGGTTGGTTCCAGTCTTCATAATCTGGAATTTCCTGAATTTTCCCGCATTGTAGCTGAGGCTGGCACACTCCATTTCATTAAGGACGAGAAAGAGTGCGGGTGTCGGGGCTCTAGCCCACGGCTGACCTGCGGAGTCGTCACACCCTCGGAGTTCAGCCTGCAGACTCCCGCTGGACCGGGGTGGGAGCACCTGCACTCCTGTCCGGTGAGGCTGGGGCCGTCTCAACCAGCTTTGGCCACCTTTTTGGGTGGATGAGCTCTCACGTGTCCCTGCTTGGCGTGGCCCCTGACACGCGGTGGCAGCTACTATGACAAAGCCCATTTGCACGTTTCCTCTCTTAGAGTTCCCGTTTTTGTGGGATCAGAGGCCGGGCTCAGTGCATCTTTGTGTTCTCAGGGCTGGAAGACTGCGGCCCGTCACCGTGGCTGGAGGAAATGTGTGCCAATTTCCTCATGGGGACATGAGACGCTCAGTCAGAGCCACTCTAGGAGGAAGGATGCTGGTGCCAGCAGGGGTGCACCCAGCTGCAGCTACAAGCATCTGACTGAGTCTGTCTTCAGCTTGAAGACGTCTTCTTGTGTCTTGTGAACAATATACCCGGGCTCCCCTGGCTGATGTGGCTGCAGCCGGAGGGCATTGTGGATGCAGTCCTTCTACTTCTGCCCTACCTTCCTCAGCAGAGTGGCTCTTCATCCTCATGGTCACAAAGTGGCTGCCAAGATTCTGATCTTGCATTTGCAGAGGGGAGAAAGAGCCGGGGGCAAAGGTTTCCTTTTTTTTTTTTTTTTTGGCGGGCAGCCCCCAAAGTACTTCTTCTTACATCTTATTAACCAGGACAGAGCCATATGCCAACTCCTGAACCAGATCCTGACAAAGGGGAGAGGATATACTGTGATGGCTGCAGACCAGATTAATCTTCTGGGATCGAGATGGGCCAGCTTCCCTGAGATCTGGAGATTGCTCGCTCCTATCTCAGCACAAACTCAGAGATCTGAAGGCAGGGAAGAAGTGGGAGGTGATGGCTATTGGGTAGACAACCTAGAGTGTCTGCTATTACTGTAACTGTTGTAATTGTTTACTGGAAGATTTTGCTAACCCTATGGAAACTTGACCCTTATCTTTAGCTCTACTGTCATGAAGTGGACGATTGCCACACCAGGAGTTACTGAAGACGTGGGATATAGTCTTGGCCCTCCTGGTGAGTAGGTTCTATGTTGCCAGTGGGGCCACAGGGGCCTTCTCTCTTTCCATTCAACGTCATTAGCTGAATGTGCCTCATGAGCATAAAGTGGTTGCTGATGTGCATGCAGCTGAATCTGTGTCCTTCACCTGACAACATCCGATTATGTCTCCTTGACTACCTGCTTAGCCTTCGAAGACAGGGAGCCTTTTACCAGCGTGCTATTTAGATTTAACTACTAACATATTCAGCTCAAGAGTTGAAAGCAGTCACCCTAGAATGTGAGAAAATTGGGGCAAAAGGCGTGACAAAACTCCATATCTGTCACAAACCTTAGAGAACCACTGCATTATCTAATCCGTGTGCACACACCTGTGATTACAAACATAGAAACAAGACTGGGCTCCTCTGTGAAGCGGGTCTGCATCCCAGCCTTGACCTTGCTCCTGGGGGGATGGGCAGTGACTCTGACCCTGAACCCCCACACCCCCACCCCGTTGCTGGTTCTCAGCTGGAGCCTAAACCCAGAGAAGCCGTTCCACCTAATCACCTGGGTCATCATCTCAAAAATTGGTATCTTTTTAACGGTTTTTCGTGAGGAACAAGGTGAACATGAGAGGCAGCCAAACTGCTGACCCCCGGGCTCTCGCGCTGTAGGGGCCGGCCTGAGAGGGCAGATGCCTTTGGAGCGACTTCAATTTTCAGTCCATCTGGGGAGACCTGGGCACTGCTTCACGAGGTGAGCGGATGACTCAGGCAGAGTGAGAGAATCGGGGTGAAATGAGACACCAGCCGGAGAGCCCCGCTCCCCTCAATGCAGGCCCAGATCAACTCTGTTAACTCCTGGCGTTCTAGCTCTGTCAAAGTGCCTTGAAGCTCGACTCTTGGAACCAGAAGCCAACTTGGAGGACTGGTGTTTGAGCCCAACTTGGGTCCTAACTTGCTGTGTGGCCAAGGAAAAGTCACCCAACCTCTGTGGGCTTCATTTCTGCATCTATCAAACGAGACAGAATGATTTCTGCTCTGACTGCTCAGAGGGGCAATAGGAAAAGCAAATAAAATCATAGTAATCGCTCCAAATTGTAAGTTATTTTATGGGTCAGTTAAGACAATTTCTTGGGTTTTCTGTCCCAAACTCCTTATAACAGCCTTGTAAATGAGGCTGATCTGCTAATATCATTGCCTCGTTATGTATGGTGTGTATGCAGAAGTGAGGACGCACATGAGAATGATAACCACTCAATTTAGGGAGGTGGCTACCTCTGCAGGGAGGGAGGGACGTACGCAGGGAGCGGAGGGTACACAGAGCTCTCCAGGTCTCTCCTGAAGTCTGGGAGGCAGAGACGAGGAGAGTCATTACAGGATTGTCCGTACCCGCTGTGCGTCCGCAGCAGTTTCTCATCCCCCGCGTGTGGACATTTGAGGCTGGTTAACTCCGCGTCGTGGGGCTGCCCCGTGTGCTGCAGGGTGTTCGCGCGTGCCTGGCCTCCACCCACGAGATGCCACCGGCAGCCTCCCCTCCCGAGCTGTGACAGCCAGCAGTCTGCCTCCAGACGGTGCCAAACGTCCCCTGGGGGCAAAATCGTTCCCAGTTGAGACACGAGTGTAGAAAAGAGGAAGACTTCTGTCTCCGAAACGCTCGAGGAGCTCCCCAAAGTCACAGTCGGTCAATGAAAGAGATGGGCCCCGTGTCCACGTCTCCTCAGGCCGAGCGGGCGCGCTTTGAAGCGTGTCAGAGTTTCCTGAAGGGCAGGGGTGGTTGTTAGGCTCACGGACACGTGTGTCAGACATGGACACGACTGAATGGGCTGATAGAAATTACATATGCGAAGGTTTTCTTGAGTTTTATAACAAACGTGATGTAACTGTAATGATAATAATTAGCATTCGACTAATGTTTAAACGAATGTAAATAATCCAGCCGGCCCCGCCCTGGCACGGCCCCTGCCTGGCCAGAGTGGGGACAGCAGGTGGACCTGCTCTTCCCTCCTGTGTCCCCGTTGCCAAGGGCCGCTCCAGTGGGCTCATCACACACGCGGAGTGTGATTGTGGGGCTTGAATGCACTCAGCGGGTCCCCCACTGGGTGTTCACTTTGTTTGGTGATTGTAGGGCCGGAGCCGGGCCCAGCCGCGGGTGCCACCCTGCTGTTTTCCAGAGAAGAGTGTGCCGCCATCCCTGGGGCTCCGCGCAGACCTGGCTGGAGGCTGTGTGGTCGGAACCGACGGTCCCATGATGCTTAAGAGGAGGTGAAAATCCTGTGAGCAAGCGCCCCACCCCCAACAGAATGTAATTCAAATGTCCAGAAGCTGGTGGACGATGCCCTGGACACAAGGGGCCACCGTGTCACTGGAAGGCTTCGTGACAGGGCAGGCCGTCAAGTGTCGAAGGTGCTCTGGTGTGGACTCCTGGGCTGGCAGGCACTTGGACGGTGCCTCTCCTCGAGCTCCACACTTTATATAAATACCTTAGATACGAAAAAAACAAATGCTTTAGGGCCGGCTGGTGGCACAGCGGTTAAGTTCGCACATTCTGCTTCGGTGGCCCGGGGTTCACCGGTTCAGATCCCGGGTGTGGACATGGCACCACTTGGCAAGTCATGCTGTGGTAGGCGTCCCACATATAAAGTAGAGGAAGATGGGCATGGATGTTAGCTCAGGGCCAGGCTTCCTCAGCAAAAAAGAGGAGGACAGGCGGAAGTTAGCTCAGGGCTAATCTTCCTAAAAAAAAATGCTTTAGTCCAGAATGCAGCTCAACTCTTCAGTGAGCCTCTGGCCACTTTTTAAAACCAATGTTTGCTAAATGAATCCCAGGTACGGGCCCGAGGAGGACACAGCGTGTAATTGCACCAGACTATGTTTAATCCACCAACAAATTCACCTGCACGAGTGGAGGGAGACAGCAGTGCAGAGAAGGACTAAGTGTATGTGGGGGTCCCGCCAGCCATTGAGCTCACGGGGCGGCGCCCCGGGCACTGGATGCTGTGGTGTCTGAACACCCAGGAAAGCTCAGGAACCTGTGAGAACAATTTGAAGGGTTTCCCAGGCATGAAACACGAATGGGAAATCACTGCTCATTTTCGTGGCTGCTGTAAGCTTCCTCAGAGTCCTTGAGGAGTCAGTGACCAAACAGCACTGGCCAAACAGAGCTTAGGACACTGGCTAGAGCCAGGCTGCCTGGGTGCAAGTTGCAGCAACATCACACACCAGCTGTGCAACCTTGGGCAGGTTACTTAACCTCTCCGTTCCTTAGTTTTATTGTGTGTAAAATGGAATTATCATGAGGATATATGTGGATTTCAGCCTTATGAAATTGCTGTTCGGTGAGTCTCCTGGGCTTCTCTGTGCCTCAGTTTCCTCATCTGGGAAATGGCGAGGATCTTTGTGCCTGCCTCACAGGGCTGTGGCGAGACAGTCGACAGAGAGGAGCAGGTGAGACACTCCACACAGCGCCGGGCGCGGGATAAAGAGCCCGGGAGACGCCAGCTACTGCTGTCTGGGTTGTTATTTTTCACCGTACAACCGACTTTGCGGAAGACGGGACTCCACTGCAAAAGGGAGAAACTGATTTGTTGCGATTTTTAGGAAACATTCACGAGGCAGAACACACTTGGATAAAATAACCTAAAGATATTAAGCAACCGATCCTCCTGTAAACGATTAACACCACGCCAGGTGACTCCGAGATAGAGAGATGGTGTCGCCATAGGGAGAGGGCAATCCGGGAAGGCTTCCCAGAGGAGGGAGCTCTCAGCTTGTCTTAAGGAGACTCCAGGGTGGGACTGAGGAGAGCTGGGCCCAGGACACCCAGGGAGAAGAAAGGAGTGTGGAAAATCCAGTAAGTTGTAGTTGGCAGATCTTGGGCTAAAGCCGTGATGGAGAGACGGCCGGGCGTCCTGGCAAGGGGCCATCAGCATCTGACAACGCCCGCCGGCATCCACCAGCAAGAGACAAACCAGAACTCACAGGTGCACGCAGTCGAGGACACAGTACGATCATGTCAGGGCCGGGCATGTGCCTGAGCATTGCAAATGTTTGCGAATATTAATAACCATTTGCTCTCAAAGGCCCACAAATCAGTTAATTAGGGCCCGTCAACCTGTTTACAGCATCTATAAATGAAGACCCGGCAGCAGCCAAACATGAAATGAAGCGGCCATGTGTGGGCCGCCGCCGTTTCGGGATAAATTACGCAGCCGCTCCTGCTGAGCCCGGCCCCGGCACCGAGGCGGGTCTCTCTCTCCCCGGCTCGAGTTTTAATCAAGTTGGTGGTTACAGGAGGCACCTGATGGATGGGGCTGCGCGTCGCTTCCTTCCCTGCGAGGGGGAGGGGTGATTTAAAGACGGGCTGTAAATTAGCTGCAGTCGGAGTCTGGGAGGAGAGGGGACGTTTCCTATCGATCAACATCCGCAGACAGGTAATCAGGCCCCAGGCCAGGCGCTGATCGCCCCGGCTGTGTCCATCCATCTCCTTCCTGCGGTGCCGAGACTGGGGCCGGGCCCCGAGCCACAGTGCCCGCCCGTCACGTTCCATCTGGGCATCTGGCATCGGGGGTCTCAGGGCTGCTCCACGGACCGAGCCTCAGGAAGTCCGAGTGAGGGGGGCAGAGAGAGAGAGAAAGAGAGGAGAAAGACCGGAGCAGACATAGAGCCACCAGACGGCCAGTGTGCCCAGGGCCCCGAGCTCGGAGCCGCAGACAGACACAGCGAACAAAACCGACAGAAGGTGGGCAGCGCTGCCAGCAGAGAGAGACCCAGCGCAGAGCGCCGTGCCCTCCTCACGCGGGTGATTCCCCCCGAAACACTCCTGGCGGGGCAGGTCTGGTAATATTCTTTCCTTTGAGCACAAAAGGATGTGGTTTCCTGATCACGTTTGTGCTAAAACCACACTAAATTCTGTGGCGTTGCACGAGAACTGGCACAAGGACTCGAAGAGTTAGGGCTAGTTATCAAAATACGACCTAACGAGTTAGGACTAGTTATTAAAATACACTGACCCTTCAGTGGAAGTCGCAGAGGACTGGGGTCACAGGCACAGATCCTGGAGAGGCCTCCTGGGTTCAAAGCCGGGCTCTGCTACTCCCGAGCTGTGACACTAAGCAAGTGACTTAAGCTCTTTTCGCCTCAGTTTCCTCATCTGTAACGTGAGGCTAAAGCAGTTTTGACCACTTAGGAGAGTTAAAGACGGTGATAAATGTGAAGTGTAACACAGTAGCTCTCTGCAGATGCCTGCTTGAGGGGAAGTCAGTAGAAAAGGTTAGAGCCTCAGCCTAGAGCCAGGCTCCAGCTCCATCACAAGCCGGCTGTGCAACCTTGGGAGGTGACTTAACCTCTCTGTTCTGCTCTCTCTCTTTCTCCTTCCTGTGGGTGGAGAGTGGATCTACTTTGGCCATGAGGGTGAGGACCACACATCCACCTTGTAGGATTGCTCACTCAGTTCTTGCTGCTCTCTTACCAAAAGGTAAGCTCCGGGGGTGGGGACACGGTCTCAGCCCGGCTTGCCTTTTAAAGGTCCCCTCTCCTCACAGACGTCCTGCGGGGCAAAAATACATTTTCCCAACTGAAAAGTATTCCAGAATCGCCTGACATACCGTAGTGCTAATGCACCAGGCGCAGAGCTGGGTCAGGGATGGAGAGAAACGGTGCCAGACGCAGACTTGGCCGTCCCGTTTCTATGGGTTTCCTGTGGCTTCTGTAGCGAAATAACACAAACTGCGCAGCTTAGAACGACAGAAATTTGCTCTCCTAGCTTCTGGAGGCCAGAAGTCCGAAATCAAGGTACCAGCAGCCCATGCGCCCTCCAAGTTTCTAGGCGAGAGAAGCTTCCGTGCTCCCCTGGCGTTCCTTGGCTTGTGGCTGCATCGCTCCTCTCTCTGCCTCCATCTTCACGTGGCCTCTTCCGTGCTCTTCTCCTCTTGTAAGGACACTTGTCACTGGATCTCGGGCCTAGCTCCTTAATCCAGGATGAGATCATCTTTAGATCCTTCGCTTAATTATATCTGCAAAGGCTCTGTTTCCAAACGAGGTCACATTCACAGGTCCCGGGGGTTCAGAATTGGACGTATCTTCTCAGAGGCCACAATTCAAGCCACAGCATGGCCCAAGGTGGTGAGAATGGCGTGAAAACCCAATGAACACAGAAGCAGCCCGGCGCCAGCTCGCACCCGCTGGGCGCTCCCAGCCTTGGATGCACATTAACTCGTTTCCTCGTCTCAGGCACAGGTGCTGTGGTTACACCCATTTTACAGATGGCGAAACCGAGACACACGCACAAATAAGTCATTTGCCTCCAGTCACTCAGCCGGTGCCGGCAGTGGAAGCTGGCGGTCTGTCTGTCTGCAGAGTCTGAGCTCCGACCCGCCCACTGCACCGAGGCCGGGCTCTCTGCCCCAGCGGGCACCGGACCAGGCAGGGGACACAGAGAGCGGAGGGGTCTCCTGGGAGTGGTGACCTGGAGAGGTGGGGTGGGGCGTTGCTGCCGGGCACCAGCCAAGGGTAGGACCTCCAGTTTTCAAGAAGAAGCTAAGATCTCAATGCTTATGTGGAAATTCCCAATTATTAGATTTGGTGACATTTATCTTCTGAGAACCAAATGGAACACATGGGTAGTCTGTAAATCAGCGTCTGCCCGCCGCCTCCACGCTTCGGGGGAGGGCTGTTAATTCTGACTCTGGGAGTCAGGAGACCGGCAGCAGCCCTGACTTTCGAGAGGCCCTGTCTCGGCAGAGGGGTCCTTGCTGCGCCCCACAAGCCCCAACTCTGAGTCTCGCTCTCCTCCGGCCCTGAAGGAGCCATCGGCGGGAGGTGACAGCGACCCTAACTCTGCTTTTATTATTACAGAGCGCTGGTCCTTCTGGCGGAGTGGCGCTGAGTGACGTGGCGATTGGGGATCTCACGGACGGGGGAGGGAGGGGAAGCTCGACGCCTTTTCCTTCGAGGCCCACGCTGGCCGCAGACATGCTTCTGTGGAGGATGCTGATAAAAAGCAAATTATTTTGTTCTGTTCACAATCAGTTCCAACCTCAGCCTGCAGAGTCCCCCAACAAATAAGGTATTAACTCTATCGTATGGAGGTGAATTCTTGGAGGAATAGCCATCCCTAAACAGACGGAGAAGTCATTTTTAAAGCATTAAAATCCAGCAGTGTGTGTCCCGCTCATCCTTATTCTTAACGAGCCATGCGCTGTCTTGACGTATTTGATGTGAGAAATGAATTCAAATCACATGTCGTTGGCAAGGAAAGGGTTGCCCCCGGGGGCTCTTGTGCCAAGAAGGGGAATTTTCTTGATGGGCTCTCAGGCTGTGTGTGTACATCCGGTCTTTCTGATCGCCAGTGTCTATTCCTCCATCTTCTGGCGACAGCACCCTGGTTCTTTTGTGGGACCACCTCTCTCCCATGCTCAGTCCATGTGCTTTGAGTGGGGCCATCTCCATCCCTGGATCCAGGGATGGGCATGTGACCCAGGCTGGCCCCTCCATTGTCCGGCCTCAGTCACTGGTGGGTGGGGTGGTTATATGACCTGAGTTGGTCCAGTTAGAGCTGATCCTGGGATTTTTGCTGGCACAACTGGCAAAGAGGCCTCTGTTGCTATAACAGTAGCTGTGAGGGCAGCATAAAGGCCTAAGATTGCTCTTTGTCATCTCTTCCATCACTGAAAATCAAGGCAACACAGAGGAAAGCAGAGCTGAGAGATGGAGAGAAACAGACCCATGTTTCCAGAATCCAGATTGCTCAAATCCTGGATCCAGCTGTACCTGAAGCCACAAACACCTCAAGCTTTCATTGACATAAGTTAAAATACTCTTTCATTTCAGTCAATTTGATTTGGGTTTCTGTCACTTGCAGTCAAAAGAATTCTGACAAATACCTCCTTGTAAGATGCCATCTCCTGCAGAGCACTGGTCTAGCCCAGAGCCTCCGTCAAAGGTGACACACAGAGACAATGCCCCTCCCTCTGCTCCGTCAGACTCACACTGGGCTGGGCTCCTTGGGCCATTTACTTTCCTTCTCTTAAGACCCTGTTGCAAACGTGCAGAGCATGGCTCCTTCCTGACGGTCCTCCTGACTGTGCGCAGATGACGCCATCCTCTCACTGCTGTGCTCTCAGGCCCCAGTGATGCCACATAAAGAGCCTTCGACAGCCAGTAGTGATTCCAGAAGCAACAAGAGTGCACCCTCCCCTTTCTCCAGAGCCTTCCACATACCATCACCACTAATTGAAATACCACCCTTACAGTGTCATCTTGAATTTCCTGATGAAGGAAAGTACCCTGGAGAAAAGGGACCCTTTAAATCTTACGTTCCAGCCTCTTAGACGAGGCCATGAGAAAAGTACAGTTGGTGGCGTGGTCCATTCTCAGTCCCAGCCTTTAAGATACTCTGGGAGCGTGACAGTGCATGGGGATGCGACCCAGTGGTGTTGAAAGATAACCGGAGGCCTGATTGCCCATCTTACTAGCGATTCCTTTGCCGGCAAATGTTCCGGGAACACTGGCTGCGCTGGGGCCCTGTGACAACGCCGGTGTGTGAGTCGTGTCATTTGGATGAAGCACTTTGCTGAGTCAGATGGGCTAGGTCAGAAGCAGTAAATATGAGGGCTTTGGGGTCACCTTCCCCCCGACTCCCCGGCAGACATCGCTAGATGGTCATGGCACCCCATCTTGCTGTGGTTGGGCCGGGTTCCAATCCAGTCAAGCGGCTCCAGGCTGCCCGTACCAGTCTGAACGGGCTAGAAGATGCTGCGTGACAAACAGACAAGATGTTTCAATGGCTCACAACACCAAACGCTGCTTGTCCCTCAGCTGCAGGTCCTCTGTGGCCGGGCGGCCACTCTGCGTTGTCCCTGCTCTCTGGGACTCCAGTCTCATCACCAGGTTTTTCAACCTCAGTACTGCTGATAACTCTCTGTTGTAGGGGCTGTCCTGTGCATCGTAGGACATTTATCAGCATCTCTGGGCTCCACCTATGCTATGGGTTGAATCGTATCTCCTCCAAATTCGTATGTTGAGGTCCTGACTCCCAGGGCCTCAGAATGTGACCGTCTTTGGAAATAGGGTTGTTGCAGATGTAACTGGTTAAGACGAAGTCGTGCTGGAGCAGGATGGGCCCCTTGTCCACAATGGCTGGTGTCCTTTAAAAAAGAGGAAATCTGGAGGCAGACAGGCAATAGGGAGGGCGCTACGTGAAGATGAAGGCAGAGATGGGGCGACGGGTCTGCAAGCGGAGGAACGCCAAAGACGCCAGCAAACCACCAGAAGCAGGGGAGAGGCCTGGAGCAGACTGCTTCCCACGGCCTCAGAAGGAACCAGCCCTGCCGACACCTCCATCTCAGGCTTCCAGCCTCCAGAACCGTGAGACAATAAATACCTGTGGTTGAAGGCACTCAGTTCGTGGCACCTTGTTACAACAGCCCTAGCGAAAGAACACAACCCGCGAGACGCCAGTAAGGCCCTCCCCTCAAGTCCACAGACATCATCAGTGTCCCCTGGGGTCAGTGTCACCCTCGCCTGAGGGGCCCTGCTGTGTCGGGAGCAGTTCCAGAGTCAGGCACATGTGCACAGTGCTCTCAAAACTTCTGATGGGAAGCAACACGTGGCACGTCCTCTCACCGCATCGGCCAAAGCAAGTCACATGGCCCCACCTGAGTGCCAGGTGGCATTTATGACCCTCCCACAGGGCAGGTGTTGCGGCGGGCACAGTTGTCTGATCGTCCCCAAACCAAGAATAAGGTGTGGCAGGTGAGCCAAAGGATTCCTCCCTTCTTCTGTCAGGTCCTCGTTCACCTGCTGCCATCTCAACGAGGCCTGCCCGGGCCCCCCGCTCTCCCCCGTCCTGTCCCCCTGCCCCGCTTTATTTTCTCATAGTCCCTCCACCAGCTGGGGCAAT
Source organism: Equus quagga (assembly GCF_021613505.1). Lineage (NCBI taxonomy): Eukaryota > Metazoa > Chordata > Mammalia > Perissodactyla > Equidae > Equus > Equus quagga. Next base: position 98,634,394 of record NC_060278.1, read on the forward strand.
GATTCCCTTCTGGTGTATTCTGTTTCTTGTCGGCCCCACAAGGACAGACCCTTTGTCCACAGCTCAGCTCCTAGAAGACCTCCTGGCCCAGAGCAGGTGCTCCATGGAAGTTTGTTGAGTGAATCAATGAGTGAATGAAAGTTATTTGCTAACTCTGGACTAGATGATCACTAAGGACATGCTGTGCTTTTCTTTTTTTTAACCCCATGCATTCCAACAAGACTTGGAGGCTGCTCCTGTCTGTCTCTAAGCCTGCCCCGTTGTCTCGCTTCTTCCAGAATAACAGATCCTGTCACTGGTGCCAAGATGCCAGTTGCCCCTCCCTTCCTGTGAGTCGGTTGGTTCCATTCCTGGGGAGTAGCAGCCCGCAGAAGGAGGGTGTCTGGTCCTCTAGCAGCTCTCAGACGTAACTCAGACCCCGCGGAAGCCAGGGTCTCAGCTGGTTACCGTGGAAACATGGCCCAGGGAAAGCTGCTCTTCCCACATCCCACTCGGCAGATGCATCTTGGTGACCTCCTTAGCAATCCTAACCAGTGGCCTCTGAAAGTTTCCTGCTTGCTCCCTCCCCAGCCCACCCGCTCTCTCACCGGCTCTGGAGATGAAAGCGAGGATCATTTTGCATCCTTGAACCTGTGGAGTTTCCCGCTGTGGGATACAATCAATGAACACTTATTGAACACCTGGTCTGTGCTTGGGCCTGAGTGCAGCCTTTTTCCCTAAACCAGAAGACACTGAAGAGGTGGAGCAGGGTGGCCAAGAGCTTACGTTCTGGAGCCCAATTGTCTGGGTTCAGATCCTGCAACCATCGTCTTGCCGTGTGTGGTGCTTTTAAAATACGTCTGCACATCCTTTAACCCGCCTCCCACCAGCAGCCGTTTAGTTCCCCTTCCGCTGACCGTGAGTGAGTCGTCCTCAGGGATAAATGTGGTGGGAGCGATACTGCAGCTTCCCAGGGCTTGGTCAGGAAACGTGGTACAGACTCTCTCTCTCTCTTTGTACTTGTGCCTTGGGAGCCCTGAACCACCATGTGAGAAGTTCGGCCACCCTGAAGCCATGCTGGAGACGCCAAGATGAGAGACCACAGAGAAAGAGAGACTTGACGGAGGAGCCCCAGCTCCTGGCCTCAGCATCACCGGGAGGGTGGGGGCCTTCAGATGGTCCCCGAGCCATCTAGCGATGCAGAGTGGAGCAGGGGCAAGCTGACCCCACCACGGCCCACCTAAATCACAGATGCACAAGCAGAATAAATGTTATCGTTGGTTTATGCCACTAAGTTCTGGAACATCTCCATCCTGAACATTGTACAAAACTGGAAAAGTTGTAAACCACGATACGTCCCTCTCATCATCTGCATTGTGGGAACGGTCCCTGTACTTCCTTCCTGGAGCTGTGGAGAGGATTTAGTGTGTTACAAACAGTCTGGGACACTCCCAGTGAGCTCAGCAGCTGTCAGCGTAACCCAGCGCACGAAGGCAGAGGGCCCTTTGGGCTGCGCTGTGGGGAGAGCGTGGCATCCAGAAGGCAGATGCCCTCCTTGTGTGTTTCGAGGGGTCTAGAGCTGGAGTTCTGGAGGCCTCTATTGAAACTCATGTTAAGGAGGTGAGACACGCGGGGGAAGCAACGATGCAGAAGGGCATGCTGGGAGAAGGGCATTCCTCCCCTCCTGTTTCCCCATCTTCCCGGCTCCCATCCCCAGAGGCAACCAGAACTTGGGGACCAGCTTCTCTGATGGCCTCCTGGAGATTGTCACTTCATATGTAGCATCTATGCAAAAAAAGGAGAAAGACAGACAGACAGACAGGGAAAGGGAGGGAGGACGGGAAGGAAAGAAAAGAAAAAGAAAGTCGTTAACAGCTCCATGAGGACAGGGACCTGCTTGTCTCTTTCCCTGCTGCCTGCAGTGTCAAGATCAGCGCCTCGTCCTGGCTCGTGATCAGTAAGTACGTGAAGCATGAACGTGGCCTTCTCTATTCCAGGGGGAGCATCCCAAACACGCTGCTCTCGGCTCACCGTCTGCAGTACCTTCCGTTGGGAGGTCACTCCTTCTCCACGTCCTGAGCTGCCTCGTTCTTTTGCTGGTGGACAATGGTTCACCGTGGGGCCATATCGGGTGCATGGGACCGTTCTTACTGATGGAGACGCCACGCGGTTTGGTTCCGAGCTTTTGCTGCTGTGATTAGAGCTACAACCTTTCCTGACTTCTCACCAAACCTTTTTCTATCTCTGGAGATTAACCTTTGGGACCACCTCCTCTCCCTTTGTTTTTGCTCATCTCCTTGTCTTTGCTCATGCACATCTTGTTCATGGCCACCATTGTACCCTTGGATGTTTCTGAGCACCCCTGAGCAGACCTCCATCTCGGTTCTTTGTCTCCCAGGGATGGAGTGTGTCCTTCTTTATCCCTGTCTCTGTCATATTCCCCTCCCCTGTCTCTCTTAGGAGCACAGCCTAGACGAGCTGGAAGACTTTGCATGACCTGGGCATCAGCACCTGCTTCCGGGGACATCAAGGAAGGCTTCTCAGAGGAGGGGCACCAGAGCTGGGCCTTGAAAGTAGGGTCTGGGCTGCCAGGGAGGGGCAGCAAGGACCCCGGCTTTATGAGCCACCTCTTGAAACCCACCCTCCTTCCTCAGATGAGAGTGTCAAAAAGGCCAGCTCAGCAGACCAGGGGTCCACACGCCCCTCTGCACAGATGGTCCCCAGCCTGGGCTCCATCTCTCTCACCCTGGCAGCTGGAGGGCAGTGGCGGCAGGAATATTGCCACACACGCTGTGAGAGAAAGTAAAGAAGGACATTTTCAGTTCAGAGCTCAGATCCCCGGATCGTGTTCTCTCTTCCCATTCTGCCTGGCCGGCGCGGAGCTGGCGTGAATTCATCCCAATATTTATTGGACGTTGGCCGTGACTCTGGAGCGGGTCCTCAAGACCCTCCAGCCTGCTTCCCGCATGAACCCCTCACTTGCTGGAGCGTGGAGAGGCCCAGGGGCCAGGGGGCCAGGAGCGGCCAGGGAGCTGGGGAGTCACCCTGGGGAGTAAGACCCCAGGGGCCCTGGTTGTGGGTAGAAGTTCAAGCCACAGTCCTAGCATCGCCGTGGACCCTGCAGATCACTAGTGGGGAGAAGAGGTCCTCACGCTAAGGAAGACATTAGCCTAAGCTGGATTTCAGGGGACTCAGGCTGATGGCAATGAAGCTAAACTCAGTCAGTGGGGTGAAACTGTCAGCATGAAAAATTTAAATAAAAATCTGATTTTTAATATCTCTAAAAATCTGAAGATTTGGCTGTGTTAGGTCCTTGGGCCTGCAGAGTGACAATTAACTGGAGCTCTTTAGTGGGCCCCCCACAGATGGGGCTCTCCAGTTTGCCACAGTCCTCACCCCTCCCTGTTGCCCTGTGTCCTGGCCCACTTCCCTCTTTGCTCATTTTTATTACTGGCCTGGCCCTGGGTGGCACTAGGGTTTTGCTTCTGCTTTGGTTTGCAAAGAATGTTCATATGTCTTTTCTGACTTGTTTCTCTCCACACCCCTGTGATCTGGGCCACAGTGGTTAGACACGATTTTCTGAAGGGCGAAGTGAGGCTCCGAGAGGGAGGATGTGCCCGCGGTCAAGCAGGTCACTTCCTATCTGCAGGGGTCCTATGACATGTACTGGAGACCCCTCCCCTAAGATGCTCCCTGCAGGCAGAGGGTCCTCCCAGCCACGTGGAGAGAGGGAAGACACAGACCCCAGGTGGGAGACCGTCTGATCGTGCGTGGGAAAGGGGCTCAAGGGGTGAAGGCCAGCATCCACAGCAGCCATGGGGCAGGAGAGGGGGCTGGCACAATTCGACAATTTCTGATAGCTTCTCCTCCAGCTCCTGAGAGACCAACCCCTGTCCATGATTATGTGTGGGGCCAAGAAAGGGACAGAAACAAGACAGAGACACATGCCGAGAGACAGAGACAGACACGGAGAGAGAAGCACAGAGGGAGACAGACTGAAAGAGACGGAAAAAGAGAGAACTGGGAAGAAAGAGAGTCCCAGAGAGAGCAAGGGAAAGATGGGGAGAGAAGGAGAGCAGGGTCGGAGAGCCACAGCAAGCAGGGAGGCACGAGTTCCAGGGCCAGAGGACCCGGACTGATCCCGCAGAAGCTGCTGCCTCTTGCTCCTGAAACAGGCCCGGGCTGGCAGCAGCTGCTCACGCTGGTCGCCCACTGCCGGGCTCCCAGGAGCCCCATGAGCTGTGGCACATCGGCCAGCGCCGGCTTCCCTCAGGGTCCCCTCTGCGCCCAGCCCCATCTATGCCCTGTCTCCCAAGCTGTCCATCTCCTGGGGAGAGCAGAGGCTGCCCCCCTTCTTGTCCTCCTCGTGGGTAGGGGACCCAGTCTCGGCTTCTGCCTGGGGGGCGGGAGGGAGTGGGGAGGTGCTCCCCCAGAGAAGGCTCCAGGCCCGGGCACCGCAGATTCAGAGCAGATGCCTCCCTGGGAAGAGAGAGGGAACAGATGTGTGTCTGTGGTCTTTGTGGAGATCCGGCAGCCTGGCAACCGTGATGGCAGCCGGGACAGGCCTCGAAGCTTTGTCTTTGCACAGCCTTCCAGGAGTGCGGACGCTGAGAGCAGGTCTGCCGGGCATCCACAGGGACCCGGCCTTCCCTCCCGGCCAGGGGGGGCCTGGCCAACCAGGACACCCCGCAGTAAGGGCAGATCGGGGGGTCCTTGGTGAGCTCTCTGGGGACCGTAGGCACAGATCCTGGTTAAATAATGTCAGCTCCACCGCCTGTCCCCCGACTTGCTGTCGCTAACACGTGCTGATGCCAGCTCCAGTTACAGTACAAAGGCCCTGCAGGTCTGCCCTGGAAGAAGGGAAAAAGGGCAACCTGGCGTGTCTTAAATGTGTAGCAAAAAGCAGGCTTAAGAGCTGGAATCAGATGACCAGAAGCTTTACGGCCATTCGTTCAATCATCAGCAAACTGCAGAGTCCCTACCAGGTACCAGCACTAATGCCCCAGACACAGTCCCTCCCTCACAGAGCTGAACAGAGTGGGGGAGATGGACGCTTGACACATTGAGAAATAATAAGATGTTTCCAGCCAAGAAAACAAGATGAAATCACAGGTGAGAGAGTGACAAAGAGGGGGTGGGCATATGTCGCATAGGGCATGCCAGGAAACCGTTCCAAGCAGGTGACACGTGAGAGGGGACCTGAATGAGAAGGAGCAGCCAAATGAACCATGCAGAGAAGAGTATCCAGAAGACAGGAACAGCCAGTGCAAAGGCTCAGAGTCTACCTCATCTGAAGTCTAAAGCATTCGCCAATAAGAATTGTTCTCATCCACTCGGGATGCTTCTTGGCTTCGTGAGGACGAAGGTGCAGCCTCTCACTGCAGTAAGACCTTCTAAGATCTCTTTCCTCTTCTGGAAAGCAGGGCGGTGAGGGGTGCAGGGAGCTCCATGGGGCCTCCTCTCAGGTTAGCTCCTCCACTGGCCTGACACCCAGGTCCTGTCGTGCCCTAAATCCACAGAGCCGGAGGCTTCCTTTCACGTCGCCTGGGTCCGTGTTTCCCAAACGTCGGCATTCACACCCCAGCCCCGTGCTGCAGACCTGCACCTCACTGGCCCGTGAGTAGCTCTGTCTCCCGCTTAACACTGGCCGGCTTGCAGATGCTCACCTCATCCTTGGGATTAAGAGTCATGACGTTGTTGCTAGTTCTCTTATTTCTGATAAATAGCTATTAAAATTAAAAACGTGCATCTGCGAACCACCTGAAATCCAGCCACGGTTGACCCTTTGGAAAACGCTGCTCCAGTCCTGCCTGAGTTCACACACAACTGAAGCCCAGAGATTCGTGCAAACCTGCAGGATCAGTGAGCCTGGCACGTGGCCACCTTCCCTTCTGTCCTCTGCGCTGGTTCACTCCAGCTGACGTTCAGAGGGCGGCCTCAGGTCTCAGAGACTCAAGGCTCAGGGCTCCCGGGTTTCTCTCTGTCTGCCTCTCCCCGGCCCTCCCCTCTCTCTCCCTCCCTCTGTCTCTCCTCCCCTACTTCCCTCCTCCTCTCCCCTCTCCTTGACTCTGAAATACCAAGCAGGTTCTCCAGCCTCAGCCCTGCCTAACTCACTGATGCTAAGCCACTCTCTCCAGGTGAAAAAAATCACTAATTTCCTCCTCTTCTCTGTAAAGGGGCAGGAAGACCCTCATTCCTTGTGAGCACTGTGAAACAATCCACCACATCAAGCGTGAGCCGAATCAGCCCCTCAGGATGCTCCGGAGGACTCACGTGCGCATTCACTCCTCCACTGGGATTCACAAGGAGCTGGGATGTGTTGGATCCTGTTCAAGTCACCGGAGACGAAGCAGAGAACGAACAAGGAGCCTGCCCTGGAGGAGCTTCCGTTCCCCTGGGGAAACAGATGACGCACCAGCGAACCAATGAAGGGGTAAGTTAAAGCAAAAAGGGATGAATGGATGAATCACTGGTCTTCCCAACTTTTCAGGCAAATTCCTTTTCATCCTTCAAGACCTGGCTTGAGTCTGCTGAGTGCTGGCAGCTCTCCCCTGCCCCGTGGCTGGATGGTCCTCCTCTGCCCCCGGGGCACCTGACGGCCGCCTTGCACAGAAGAGTCAGGAGCTCAGAAGATGCTCAATGAATGAACGCAGACGGACAAGCGTGTGTTCGTGTTCGGCAAGTGTAATTAGGGACGTGCTTGTGCTCGTGCATCCGATGACAAGCTGGTGCATTTGTGTGCTTGCTAATGGATGGGGCCACCTATGTGGGTGTGTGTTTGTGTGCAGTGAATTGTGTCTTCTGGATTGGAACGATGGCTTCAGCAAAGGCAAGGATATGGCATCTGAGGGGGAGGTTTGATATGAGTGTGTGTGTGTGTGTGTGTGTTTTATAAGTGCACATGTGTGTGTAAGAGAGAGAATGGGTATGAGTGTGTTCGAAAGTGTGTGTGTGTTTGTAGTATCTGAGTGTGTTTTATAAGTGCATGTGCACAAATATGTGTGTAAGAGGGTGTGTAAGTGTGTTTGCAAGTGCATACATGTGTGGCTAGGAGTGTGTGTGAGTGACTGCATGTGTGTGGCAGCTGCTCTGGGTTGCAGGCCACACTGACCTCCTGATCTTCCAGAAACACAGAGCAGAGACGGATCTCTGTCCTCGACTTGGGAAGAGAGGAGAGGGGCGTGGACAGGGGTCAAGATTCCTGTGAGACCGGCCCCCTGGGCTTGTGTCCTGCCTCCTGGGTCCCTGGTGCCATCTCGTAGGGCCCCCATGTGCCATCACCCGTCAATACTGAGGACATGCCTGAGGCTGCCCTGGCCTGGTGTTTGCCAGGTTCTGGCTCTGGCAAGGGCCCCTTCAGGCCAGGGGGCATTTGCCTTTGAAGGGGCCAAGGTCCGAGCTCCCCCGAGGCAGACCGAGTGGGGAAAGCCCGGGGCGGCGCAGGTGCCCGGTGGCCCTGGCTTGGAGGCTTTGAGCTGCGAGGGTTGGACAAGCCACCTCCTTGGATCACAGGCGTGACCACAGCACCCAGCTCAGCAGCTCTCGGGGGAATGAGAGGCCTGCGTTCCCGTAGGCACTTACCCAGAGCCCGCACGCACTTAGCTCTCGGTGGCAGTGACCATCGCACACTTTCACCCTCAGACCCAGGCCCCCGGGTCGTCCACCCCATGGTCCCCCCCCCCCCGGTTCCCCCCACCCCCCACCTGCAGGCTGCCCTGGGCCCTCCCTGGGGCTGCCCCTTCTCATCTCAGTTCTGATACTTTCCTTGATCAGGTCTCTGTCCCCACCCTCCCCACCAGGGGCTGACTGTGGCCACCACCGTGTGGATCCTAGAGACCCCCCCAGGGGCCACCTGCCTTGTCCCCACCCTGGGCAGCCCCCCTCCCCAGCTGTGGCCCTGTGACACTTTCTCCTCCTTGACACTCTCACTCTCTCCACCAAGAGCAGAGTCCCAAGGTCGGCTGTCCCCAACTGCCATCCCTGCACCCCACAAGGCCTGGCCACCCCTGAAGTGTCCCCCCATTCCTGTCCCCTCCACTCACTCCCAGACAGAACCCCTATTCCCTCTGGAGAGAAAAGGGGAGGGAGGGAGGCAGAAATCAAGAGCTGGGCTTGGACAGGCTAAGTTCCACTCGGGGCCTCCCAGTGTCTGCCGAGGGTCCTGGCCGGCTCCGCACCTCACAGCCACCCGCGAGCCCCTCCCTCGGCAAGTTCTCTTCCCATCCACTCCGGGCTCCAAATCTCTGAGAAGATATCTAAGTCAGAGGCGTCCTCCAGCTGCCATCTAGGCTCTTCTCCCAGCCCGGGGAAGGGCAGGGTTTATTCTTGATTAGATAATATATGCTAATCTATGCACCGCTGGGGCCAGGGCAGGAGTCCTGGGCTGTAGCCAGAGCCGTTCTTGCCCAGGCAGAGTGATCGGAGTGGCCGATGGGTCAGAGTGGAGACCCCGGGCTTGGAGGACTCGGCCCCTCTCTCTTGGTGCCCCCAGGTCACAGCCAAGGTTGGATACAGCCTCCGTGCTCTCCGAGACACGGGAACGGGGCTCCACAAGTGGTTCCAGATGCCGCGGGCCCCATGCAGAGAGGTTGCTGGAAACCAGATGCCTCCAGGAAGCCACGGGCCATGCTGCCCCCAGCACCACCCCTGAGTCCCACGGAGAAGGCTGCTGAGGAATTCGGCCCCAGGCCAGGCGGGGTGTGCCCGGGACTCCAGCCCCTCTGTTCCCTGCTGACAAAATCTTCTTCGACTGCTCAAGACGCCTCGGCAGAGGCTGCGCGTGCAGGCGCCAGTCTGTTCAAGTTTTGCGTTCTTATGTAAAAATCCAGATCTCGGGCTGCCTTTGTGGAGACCACGCACGTGGCAACATCAGGCCGGCATCCTTGGGTAGTGACTGTACACACTACCGGGCCCGTGTGCCCTCCAGGGCCACAGTGTCCTGCTCCGGCACCCCCCGCCTGGGCTACCTGCTGGCTACGAGCTGGATGTGCGGCTTCGGTGCCACGGTTAAGGGGGAAAATTAAAACGACAGCGTCTCTGGCCTGGTATTGAAGCCACTCGTGATGTGCTCTGTGCCTGCCTCCCGCTCCGGGTCAGACCCCACCGCAGGTTCTGCCCTCCACACGTTCCCATGTCCCATCCTGCGCCTGGGAGGCTGTCTCTGCGGCTCCCATCTCTCCTACAGTCCAACAGGGGATCCTGCAGGGACAAGCTTCCCGGCCACCTCCTCCAGGAAGCCTTCCCCCATCCCGCAGATCCAAATGCCCACATGGTTGAAGACCCGCTGGGGACCGGATCAGCGACTCCTGAGGTCCTTCAAGCATGGGCATTTTTGCTCCTCCGGGAAATGAAGAAAAATGGGTCTCCATGAGCCAGGACGTGCCCTCCCAGGGTCTGAGCAGGCCCCTCTGGGCGCTCCCACTCTCCTCCTGCACCCCTCCTTCCCAAATCTGGCCATCAGCCTTCAGTCCCCCAGCCAGAGCTGCCGGGAGTGCCTGCTCCCCGCCAGGTGCTGGGCAGGGAGACAGGGCCCCATGAGGTCCCTGGCAGCCCGAGGCAGGCGGTGCCCTTCATCGGCAGAAGAGCCAAGGTCAGCTAACGGTCCGCAAAGGCCACTGTTGGCTGTGGCAGTGACTGAGTCCTCCAGGGCTCCGGCCGCAATAAACCGTATTCAGTGGTTTTATGACACCAATAACAGGCCAGGCTGCAAATCTGCCGGAGGAGCTCACCAGCTGCCGTCTGCCGGGGACGCCAGGGGCTGAGACCCCGTCCTCTGCAGCCAGCCTGGGGGACCCAGACTCACACACAGCCTCAGGACACTCCACGTGCTCCTACCTGGCCCCGAGACACGAGGCAACTGATCAAGCCCTCGGGATTTTCCAGAAGTTTTTAGAATGTCAGGAATCCGGGCGTGAAGACAACCTGGCATTGTCACCCACCAGCCCCGGCTCCGTTTATCTCGTCCCGCACATGTTTGGAGCACGGTGCTGCGTAAAGGGATGAAGGGCGGGACTCCTTCCTCGTGTGAGGGAGGCAGCCACCCACAGGGCACGCTCCGGGGTACGGGGGGCACTCCTCGCGAGGGACCTGGCTCCCGCACACTCACGCCCGGGAGACCCATCCAAGCTCAGCTCTGGCTGACGGCCCAGGCTGCAAACCCACATGCCAGCTTGATGCCAACCTTGGACAAACAGGGTTTATTTTCTTCGTTTACAAGTTCACTCCCCGATTCTCTCTCTGCCCGAGCCCAGCCCACCCCGCACCCCACACACAAACCAGAGCGCCATGAGGGCAAGCGGTTTGCTGGTTGTGTTAACTGTGGCTGCCTCATTTATTGATCAATAAATACTTCATCCATTCATCCCACGGTATTTTCTGAGCACCTGCGCTGTGCCAGGGGCTGGGCGTTAGAGCAGAATGAGGCAGATGGAGCCCTTTTTCATATGAAGTTGACAGTCTAGTCAGGGGCCAGTTAAACCAAGAGGCTGATAAATAAACACCATAATTCCAGGCGGTGGGAGGTGCTGTGAAGAAACCAGTGCACGGGGATGGAGGTGGGGGGTGGGGATGAGGAACCAGGAGAAGCTCACCAGCAGAGGGAACAGCACAGGCAAAGGCCCTGAGGCAGAAGATGCTTGTGGGGCTTGAATAGAGGGAGGAGGCTGGTGTGACTGGAGCAGAGTGAGACAGGTGAGTAGGCAGGGGGCAAGGGCGGAGAACTGGGGACCCCAGCATCACAGGGGTGCCTCAGCCTACCGGTCTTGGAGGGAGGAGCAGACAGAGGCACAAGGCACAGACTAGCACCTGGTCCCCACGAGGCTAGATCTGGGACCAGCAGAGCCCCTGAGGGTCCGGACTCCACACGTGTTCAGGCCTCTTTGCCTTGACCCCCTGGCTTCCTGGGGAACCCTCCTCCTCCTTCGACATGAGGTCAAATGGCCTCTCCGTGGAGTCGTCCCTGGGCCCCAAGGCGAGCGCACTCAGCTGGTGCCTCCTGTGCATGTCTGTCACCCCTCTCCGCGTCAGGGATGCGTCCAGACCTGACCACTTCTCACCACCCCCACGCATGGCCCTGGTCCAAGCTGCCATCACCACATTGGCAGCCTCCTCATTGGTGTCCTTGATTCCTCCCTTGGTCCCTACACTCTGCTCCCTCACCAGCAGCCAGTGGAACATTTTAAAAACATACAAGAGACCGTGTCATTCTCAAACTCAAAATTTTCTAATGATTTCCCATCGTACTCCATGTAAAGGTCAGAGCCCTACAGTGGCCCACGAGGACCTCCAAGAACTACCCCTCCCTGCCCCACTTGCCTCTCTGAGCTCCCTCTACTACGCTGATCCCCGTGCTGTTTCTCCAACATCCAGGCATGCTCCTGCCTCTGGACCTTTGCACTTGCTGTTCCCTCTGCTGCGATGTTTTTCCTCCAGATGTCTCCATGGCTCACTCCTTCACCTCCCTCAGGTCTTTGCCCAGATGTCACCTTCTCAGTGAGACCCTCCCTAATCCATCCATTTGAAACTGCAAATCATTTCAGGCCACCTGGGCATTCCGTGGGCTCCCTCCCAGCCTTACGGCCTCTCCTGGTCCCCGCCACCCCCGTCTTCTCTGTATATCTATGCCTTTCTTTCGCTTATTCCAAGTCTCCCCGAGTGTAATTTGTATTCCGTAAGGGCAGGGATAATGCCCTCGGCTGTGTCCCCGGAGCCTAGACCAGGGACGGATGCATAGTAGGTGCTGCAGAAAGGCTTGTTGAATGAATCATAGCACTTGTTACATTACTTTGTGGCTATTTACAGTGTGGTATGATTAAGAAATGAATTTGCAACTCTCTTTTCCCTCTTTTTGATGGCCCCTGGGGACCCCCAGTGAAAGAATGACAAGGGCAACTTCTGTCCCCATGGGAAGCGAGCCAGGCCTTGGGGGCTCTGAGTTCTGAGCCCCCTTCTGTCTGGGTTTCAAAGTCGAGTAATGATGGTAACCAGGCGCTGGGGTGGGAGCAGCAGGTCCTGCGGGGCAATCCCTGGAGACGGGCGGAGAGGCGGGGCCTGGGGGTTTCCACAGACGGCAGACGCTGGGCCATGGCTCTGCTCAGGGTTTGCGGGAAGCTGGAACGAGCGCACCGATGGGTATTTCTGCACCCAGCACAGCAGCAGAGCACGACCTTGGGGCAGAAGCCGTGGAGAGCAGAAGGAGGAATCGTTCTAACGACAACTGTTACTATTACTGCTGTTATAATCCTGCCTGATTTATCCAGCGCTCACTGTCTGCCAAGCAGGATCTCCCACGTCTTGAGATTTAATCACTACAGTGACCCTGGGAGTACAGACTGTTCCTATTCCCCTTTTACAGACGAGGAAACTGAGGCACAGAGTGAGGGAGTCACTTTCCTAAAGCCACACAGCTACTAAGCGACAGAGCTGGGGCTTGACCCGGGTGACCTGGCCCTAGAGACACAGCCCAGCCTCTCCTGCCTCAGGACAAGGGCCCTTTGGCAGTTTTCTTGGTCACATTCAGGTCAGCCGCCCGAATCTGCCCTAAACCGTGGGCGGGCAAGAAGCCCCTAAAATGGTGGAGATTCAATTCCTGCCAGAGCGGGTAGGGGCAGGCCCAGAGTTTGATTTGATTTTGAAAAAATGAACAATTGCCACCTCTCGGGAGGGCAAGTCCCATTTTGAAGTTTCTGACTCCCCCCACCCAGGGTGGCTCCTCGGGGACAGACACTGTCCCTGGTCCTATGTGTGGCTGCATAGCGAGCCCAGCGTCGTGCCTGGTGCATAAGCTGCGTGAGATGATGACACGGAGCATAGCTCTCCTGCTCTGAAACGCAAGTCCTGGGCGTCCTGGTGGCGGGGTCTCTTAGGAGGGGCTGTTTCTCCACAGGCACAGGTTCCACGTGAAGGTGAGTGTCCTGGGGCCTCTGTAGATATAACTCCCGGAGTGTCTTTTCCAGGGCTGGGCCTCCCCCCTACTCCCTCTGCCTCGACTCTGGGATGGGGAGACCACCTCCTCAGAGGAGTGGAAGGAAGCCATGGTTAGAGCAAAGCCCGGGAATCAGGCCATCAGGGTTCAAATCCCAGCTCTGCCAGTGAGTAGCTGTGTGATCTTGGACAAGTTGCTTAACCTCTCTGTGCTTCAGTGTCATCATCTCTAAAATGGGCGTGATAGTAATGGCACCTCCCATAGAGGGGAGTGTGAGGATTCAGTGGGTCAATTTGCCTAATGGACGGGTGCACAGCGCATGGTGGGCACCCGCAAGGTGAGCTGTTGTTTTCATTTGTTGCTTCAGGCTTCTAATGGTATCCTGGCAAGAGCCTGGGAAAAGCAGGTGAAAGCAAACCAAAAACACGTGGCTGCTAACCAGAAACAGAGAAACGCTCTGACCATCCCGCGGTCAGTGAGCCAAGCTCTTTTCCAGCAGGACAACCACCCAGAGCACACATGAGCCATCGGGACAAAACCTGGTCTCAACCTCAGACCAGAAAGAAGAAGTGCAAATAACTGAGCAAACGAAACGAAACCCGAAGTCCAAACAAACTGCGCCTTCCTCTGGGGAGGGAGGTCCCGGCGCACCCCTGGATGCCGAAAAGCACACAGCCTTGTTTGCTCATTCCATGGGCCGCCGGACACGGCTGGGAGCTCGAGGGGCGTCTCGGGGGCCCATCTTGACAGGCAGCTGCAGGAACGCAGCCTCCGCCGGGGGGCCGAGCAGGTTTTCACGGCCCCGGAGTTTAGTTTACAGAGCAGGAAAGATCGTGGTCAAGAACTGAGGCTGGAGAGCTGGCTCTGGGGGAACGGGACCCCTGAGAACACGGGAAGACCAGGCTCCTCTATCCCGCCACCCTCTCCGGCCGCTCGGCTCTGCCAGGCTGGCGCGGCGCAGACAGCTGCCCTTCTCCCGGGAAGCCATACGGCTGTAGGACGACAGGGGTGGGCCTGAGACAAACCTGCAGCTATTGACGAAGCGGGACGAAGCCGCTCGGGTTCGCCTGCCGCTGAGCGTGGGGTGTTGCGGATGTGCGTCAGCGGGACGTTAGGATCGAGGCAGAAGAGGGAATTCCACCACTGAGCTGGGGGAGCCCTTATTTTTCACATTAAAAAAAATTGTGAAATACAGCACACATTCAGAAAAGCGCATAATACATAGTCATTACTATTAACAGATTGTTATCAACCCTCCCGTCGCCACATCAAGACACAGATGCTTTCAGAAGCTGTCTGTGTCTCCTGGCCCAATCACAGCCTCCTCGATTCATGAAAGTCATCACTGTTCTGACTCAGGTAACAGCTTCCTTGTGCTCCTCTGTTTTCATGCCGCCCACGACTTCTTGCCTGGACAAACCGATCAGTTCAGTGCTGCCCACTCGGGGACGAACATGCGTGCATTCTTCGTAACGAATTCTTTGTGTCTGGCTTCTATTGCTCAGCCGTAGGATGCACGTAGTTTTTATTTGTTTTAAGATTTTATTTTTCCTTTTTCTCCCCAAAGCCCTGCGCTACATAGTTGTATATGTTTAGTTGTGGGTCCTTCTAGTTGTGGCATGTGGGACGCTGCCTCAACGTGGCCTGACGAGCAGTGCCATGTCTGCGCCCAGGATCTGAACTGGTGAAACCCTGGGCCACTGAAGTGGAGCACGTGAACTTAACCACTCAGCCACGGGGCCGGCCCCAGGATGCACGTAGGTTCAATTTCCCTTTCACCCTTGCTGGAATGCATCACGTCGCGTCAGTCCATTCCACAGCTGGTGGACACCCGGGCTGGCGCCGCGACATGGGGCCTATTCCCAAGCCACTGTGGGGGACGTCCTTGGACACGCCTCCCGTTGCACATGTCAAATGCATTTCTGCTGGGGGTACAGCAACAGTGCGCTTGCTGCCCGTCAGGGCTTGGAATCTCCAACCCTATTGGACAACATCAAACTACTCTCCACAGGGCTGGCGCCAGGGCATACGGGCCCCGGCTGCATGAGCGAGTTCTGGTCACTCCCCACCTGCTGCTTCGGGAGCACTGCCATCCCACTCAGGTCCGTGCCCTTGGCTGAGGCGGGCCCTTTATTGGAGGAGGCGGGTATCCAGGATGAGCATGCTGAGGCAGGAGCGGGGGCCGTTCACGTCTGGCCGTGCCTCCTCACCGCCTGCAAGGCCAGCACACAAGCCGCCGTCTCCTCTTCTTCTCCTTTTCCATCCCACCTTCCAGAATCTTCTCTCGTATCCTGGCCACCAGTCCCAACAGAGCCCTGTGCCTGGGTTTCTAGGGAGGGCCACCCACGGGCCTCACCGTATACCCCACAGGTCCTCTAGACGGGGGTGGCGGGGGTACTGACACCCCCAGAGGCAGCAGAGAGGGACATGCTGGGAGCAATGTCATCCCCCCATCCCAGTTACTGTTGCCTCTCGGGCCATATGCCACTGAAACAAGATACATAAATATTTTGCACCCGGAAGCCATCTGCAGAGTCTAATAACGAGGAGCTTGGGACAATTTGTGACATAAGGTGTTTGCTGAATGTGTATTAATTACTCTTGTAGCAAAACAAACCTTGTTCTTCAAAGAAAGGGGCGTGGGGTGTGGGGTGTGGGCGGGAATAAAGGGATGGGAGGCGGTTTCAGAGAAACAGTGCAAGAGGCTGGACCGGGGGCAGGTTGTGTGGGTCTGGAATGAGTGAAGCTGCTAAGAACCCCAGGGCTCCCAGGAAATGGAGGCTGGAGGTGAGGCCAGCGGAGGGGCGTGAGGGGCACGGAGGGAGAGGGGCTTCCCTGTGAAGGGCCCAGCCGCCCTGTGCCCTGCATTCCTCCAGTGCATGTTGTTGAGCTGGGCTGGGACGTCTGAGATGGCCAAGGCCCCAGCTCTAGTGGGCTCGGACCCTAGATGGGGAGGGGTGACAGTAGGAAACAGGAAAACAGTGTGTAAATAAGAAGCCACGTTGTCAAGACGATCAACTGGCGTGCAGTAGAGAGTGGTGGGGAGTCAGGGGCTCGCTTTGCTGGGTGATCAGGGAAGGCCTCTCGGAGTAGGGGGAATGGTCACACCGCTAAAAATGACGCACAACATTACTACGTGCCCGGCACTGCCCTACGAGCATGACTTCCCTCAATTCGTTTACTCTCCAGGCAGAGACCACCACGGCCTCCTTAAATCGGGTTCCCCACCCTCCTGGTCAAACTAAAGAACTACATTTCCCAGCTTCCCTTGCAGTCAGGTGCTACCATGTGACTTAGATTTGACCAATCACAAGTGGCTGGCCCAGAGACCGGTCCAAGCCACATCCTGTTTGTCTGGATGGAGCCAAACGTAGGAGCCTGGGTCCCTGAATCACTGCATGGAAGGCAGCCACCCAACAGCCGTGTGAGCTGGAGAAAGCGTTCCATTTTCTGTGATTTAGCAGGGTCATCATCTGTTCCTGTTTGCCTGGGATTGGGCTGGTTTTAGCACTGAAAGTCCTGCATCCTGGGGAACCCTCGGCCCCAGGCAAACCGACATCAGGCTACCCTAGCTTTAGGGACAGCAGTACGCTGCCCTGAGCGCCCTGATGTGGTTATCACACCAGCCTTACAAGGCAGGCTCTGTTCTTATCTCTGCTGAGTAAATGGAGAAACTGAGGCTGGGAAGCGTGTGTCATTTCCCTGAGGTCATCTGTCAAAGGTCACACAGCTAGTGGGGGCGCCAGGAACCGAAAAGAGAGTCCGGCTCCTAAGCCCGTGCTTCTAACCATCCAGTCAAACTGTGCTTCCAGGGAGCGGTGAGGAAGGGACGATCTGGCAGAAACGCATCCCAGGGGCAGGCTGCCAACTCCCACCTATGCTTCAGGACCCACCTGTCATGTCTGTCTCTAGACCTTGTGCCCTGTCTGAGGCAGAGAGCAGCGCGTCCCTCTCTGGAGACTCTTCAGAGCGTCTTGTCCCTCTGATACCATCAAGCTGTATCTTTATCCATTTTCCTGACTGGATGGCAGATCCCAGAGAGATGGAGACCCTGCAGTTTCCATATTTGCATTCCCCAGAGTCTCGCATGACCCCTAGCTGATAGTAGGTGCTTAAAAAATAATTATTGTGAGACCCAAAGATGTGTGGAGAGTGGAAGGAGAGAGCCAAGGAGAGAGCGACAGAGAAAGGCACCAACTGCAAAAACTGACTATGTATTTGCCAGAGACCAGCGCTGCCAGGAGGAGCCCAACTGGAAAACAAATAACTTCTTCTAAGGAGTGACACTGAAACGCTCCTGGGAGAACCGTATCAGACCAGGAGGATGCAGAAATGCAATATTGAGACACCTCCCGCTGAGGCCCAGCCTCTAGGAACGCCGTTGTTTCGATGGTCCTCTTGTTTGTCTGTGCTGGTCACTGGGGCACTTGTTCTCAATCCCCTGCCTCTCCTTCTCCGGCTCTGCTCTGGTCACAGGGAGCCTGACCCCTGCTTCCTGAGGCTCCCTTGTCATCAGGATTTGGACCAGGTTTGGCCAATGGAAAACACTGCAGGGGGACTGGAGGCTGGAGGAAGGGAGAGGCCAGGGTATTTCTTACCCTCTCTCTGCCACGGGCCAAGGCTGTGCCTTCTCTGGGTCTCTGGCTCCGCCGTGGTCTTTTAGGCCAACGCCAGCCTGGCTCACTCCTCACCAGGCCCCAGCCTGGCACACCAGCAGGCCACCACATAATAACGAGTTAGTTTCTCTCCTGGGAAAACGCGTGTTAAGGTTAACGGTCCACCCACTGCTGCCAGCTTCAGTGTGGTCAGGAGAAAACAGTTAACCCATTTAAGAGCAAATATTTTAAAGCTGAACTTACCAGAGATAGAGCCAAGCAGGTTTCCATCCCATAAAAGCAAACATGGGTCAGTAGCCTCCCCACAGACCTGCCATTTAGCTGCTAAATGGAAAAGGGCCTGCTAATGATGCTGGCATTCCGGGTTATTGGAAGAAGTCCCATTCAGAGGAATTTCCAGGACAGAGTTTCCAGTACTTTGGTTCATATGCATGTCACACACACATGTTACAATGATCTTATTACTGGTTGGGATATACAAGCACACACGTGGAGCATGGTTATCTCTTATGCCTCTGCAAGATGAACAGCCTAGACCAGAATTTCTCAAGGGCTGTGTCCTCTTGTGCCCCACCTGCCAGACTTCGATTCCAAAAAGACAGAGTAGAAGCGTGGGGAGGCCAGATGCACGATTGTTATTCCAGAACAGTCCTTTGGGTGTGAGCCCCAATACCTGCTATTCCCTGATAAGCTCGAGGGGCATTTACTGCCCTCCTCTTTATAACAGGGACAGGGGCCAAGGAAAACCCAAGAAGGGAGAGAGAAGAGGTGAAGAGATAAGCAGAGAATGTCAAAGTCAGCCCAGAGCCTGACAGACAGGTGGCAACGTGTGAGCGGGTCTGGGTTTCAGGAGGGACCTGTCATCCATTTCTGGGCATCCTGTATTCTTAACAGGCAGTTGACCCTCTCCACCCTGGGGAGGCTGAGCCAGACCGCAGCGCATACGGGCTCCTTCCTCCCCTCCACCCACTGGCCCTCTCCTGTTTCCAGAAAAGGCAGATGGGTGATGGGATGCTGTTCCCGCCCATCCATCTCGCTGCTCATTAGCCAGGTGAGGGAAGGGACAGTTGGGAACCGATGGCCAGTGTGAGCTCTTGTGTGACCCAAGTGCCAAAACGTGTGGCTCTGCCCGGGGAGTGGACAGACCTGGGCTTGATCCGGCTGTGCCTGCTGCCGGCACGTTCCTTTCCACAAAAATGGGATTAAGGGTTGAATTGTGTGATCTTCTAAGACTGGGGATCCGTTTCTGAGGACTAACCTGAAGCTCCCTCAGAAGAAAGTGCAGAAGGGACGGTGTGGTACTGCGATGCAATGCTGTGTCAACGCCCGGAGTTAAGGTAGACTCCGCAAGTTCAGGCCACTGTCCCCAACAAGCTGCCCTCACTTCACACACCAGCTGCAAGTTTGGGGATCCCCAGGGCACCCCCACTTCTGACCAACTGGTTGCAAATTCAGGGGTTCCCATGACCCACTTGGGTTCAATAATTCACTAGAATGACTCACAGAACTCCCTATACTTACAATTACAGTCTTAATATAAAGGTTGTAAGTCAGGACCAGCCAAGTGAAGAGACACACAGGGCGAGGTCTGTGAGGGTCTTGAACACAGATCCCCCGTGTCCTCTCCTCGTGGGATCAGGACTCACTGCCTCGTGGCACATGGATGTGTTCACCAACCAGGGAGTTCCCTCCCAGGACCCCAGGACAGACGCCAGACCAGTTCTTCACTACGGAGCACAGGGTGGCGGGTTGCGTCTATTTCCAGTCACACACCCACCCATCCTTTCGTCTGCAGCACCCAAGGAGTGCCCTCCCAGGTTAGGGACCGAAACACAAGAGCAGGCAAGAGTAGGTTAGGAAATTGGGTGGACAAAAGTTGTTTTACTTGCAATCTATCCATTTCTCCTTCTTTGGGGGGAAGAATTTGTGTGTTTCTTGGGAAACCACCCCTCTTTCACTCTTAGCCCACTGAGGTCTCCTGGGCTGGCTCCAGGTGTGAGCAGGTGACCCACGCCTGGCTTATCAGAGCACCACATCCACTGGCTACCTGGATTAGCTCCAAGGTGGCCCCTGGAATGCAGTTCTGAAACTGTGGTCGACACTGTTAAATAGATATTCTCTTTACACTGGATTTTATGCTGCAAAATACAAGCTTGGAGATTCTTGGAGACATCACATGGAGGAAATTTGCCTGCACCTGATGCCACATGATGGAAACAGAGAAGAAAGCTTAAAAAATCAGAGCGGCCGGGGCTGGCCCCGTGGCCGAGTGGTTAAGTTCGTGCACTCCACTGCAGGCGGCCCAGTGTTTCATTAGTTCGAATCCTGGGCGCGGACATGGCACTGCTCATCAGACCACGCTGAGGCAGCATCCCACATGCCACAACTAGAAGAACCCACAACGAAGAATACACAACTATGTACCGGGGGGCTTTGGGGAGAAAAAGGAAAAAATAAAATCTTTAAAAAAAAAAAAAATCAGAGCGGCCAAGTCCTGATGAAATAATTTAGGCCAATGGATCCAGCCAGGCCTGAAGGCCATCTGCTCCTGTCTGCACATTTCAATCATGCGTCCAAAAGATCTTCTTTTTTCATTTTCTTTAAAGTCCAGTCATTTTACTTGAACTTGGTGTTGGTCGTGGTGGATCACTATTGTCAGGAGGCAGCATGCTCTTTCAATAAGTGATTTCAAATCCTTTCTATTTTAGTGTCAGGAAAATTTTCTTGAATTACAGTTTTTAGAATTTGTTTTGCTCCCTTGCTACAGTTTTTCCTTCCAGGGATCCCTTTTATCTGTGTGTTGGTTCTTTTTTCCTTATCAACAATTTTTTTCTTTTACTTTCTCTCCTAAGTTTTACCTCTTCTGATCTTTTCGCTCACCTGTCCCCATCTCTGCCTCCTAAAGTCTTTGAAGCAACAGTTTGATCAACAATCTCCCTCCGTCCCCAATATCTTCAAACAAGTCTCCCAGCCGTCCTGTCCTGGACCAGCCTTCCCTGAGATCCGACTTTCCCTGGGGACATGGTGTCCCTCTCAAGTGGAGGCTTTTTTTTTTTTTTTTTCTCATGAATCAGGTGCCCAGGCCAAGAGGTAGGGTCGGTGTCCTCTTTGTTTCCCAGGGCCCCTAACATACCACTTTGCATCCTTCCATTTCAAAAGCATGTCTTGCTTGAATCTCTCACGAGGAGTCTACGCCACACATCCACCACCATGCACCCCTCATCTGGAAACATCCCCGGCTCCCCTCCATTCAACAAGGACTTGGACTCTTAGCTCACTCTCTCTGTTTTTTCAGACTCACCTAGGACCTTAATATCCACCGGCATTCAGATCCTGGCTCCATCACTTATTAGATGCAGTAGCTCGGGCAGGTGCTTAATTTGCTAGCACCTCAGTTTCCTCAGCCACAAAATAGGATTAACGGTGGTCCTATCTCGTGTAGTTGTCGTAATGACGACATGAGGTTAAGCACGTAAATGCTAAGAACAGTGCTCGGCACGTGGGCGCTCGCTAAGTGTCGGCTTGGGCTAGAATTGTGGTCCTTGTGGTGCTTACCTGGTTTGCCAGAGAAGCACAAGCAGGACCTTAGCTGAAAGGCTAACACTGTTTTAAAAATTCTGATTTCGTTTTGGTGTCCCAGAAGGTAACATCCCAGAGGTAGGAGTTCATGAGCCATTCAAAAGAAATAAGGATACAATTTAACCCTATGGAGGAAGGCTAATTTATTTACTTTGTAACTAGACTTTACTGATTCCGATACTGACCAGACCTGCTCACCATCAACCCACCATACAACCACACCACGGAGGAACTCCTAACAACCGGAGGGGAGCAGGAGGGTCTCCGACCTCGAGCTCAGGGACCACCACTGTGTGACTGTCTCCCTCCCACGGACGCCCAGATGCCCGAGGCCTCTCCAAGGGCACGTCTCCTCCGCCTTCCCCCACCTCCCGCACCACCCCAACCCCCGCGGCGGTCTCACGCCCACACGCTTGCCTTCTCTGATCCTTCCCCACCGGCACGTTCTGTCTCTGGATTTCACATCATCACACAAATCACTTTCTGAAAACTCTTGGCCTCCCCCTAGGATGGTTTGTCATCTGCAAGTAGAGTGATGGGAGGGACCTCTTCATTAACCGAGAGATGATTCATGGGGCTCCACGCAAGAGCCTGTAAAAGGCAACCTTTATTTTCCCCAAATAACATAAAACCATCATTAATCATCATTAGTCATCCCACCCAGCCCTGTCCTGAACGACCTCCTGTTCATTTTCCCTCCTACAAACGAACGTGAATCACGAGAGATGGGGGCGCACATTTGGGGTGCAGGGTCAGAAGAGTTGCCCAGAAGACCTTTGTCTTCCTTTCAGTAAAACACCATCACTGTGACTTCAATCCTTTTCCGTTTCTTTCTTTCATATAACTGAACAGGGGTCTTCCAGACTCAAAAGTCCATTCTTTGAGAACCAACACAGCAGAATTTAATACTGCTCCTCCCTGCCCCCACGTCCAGATCTCAGACTTACTGCCTGGTGTGCATAATTAGGCCAACATATGGAGGACGACACCCTCGTCTAGAAAAACAACCTCTGTAATGTGCTGGCCCATCAGAAAACAGCCTGAAATTATATGCTGAAGCACAGTGGAAATTTCCCCCTGCATGTTTTATGTAAACAAGTTCATTTGTTCATTCAATGAATCCACAGTTCTTCAAAGGCTCTGTTTATATTAAAAGAAAGAAGCAGAAAAATTTGGATTGGCTGGCAGCCAGCTCTCCACCTACAGAGTTGTCAAGCTGTTAGAGCAACATTCAGGAGCTCAGATGTTTATGTGGAGATGGGCTCTTAAGCCAAAAGTAAAATATTGTTTTTGGATGCAGCAGCCAGATGTGTGAGCAATGGAATCACATCTTCAGAGACAAAATGACCACTGTTTTGCAAAAGGGCAGAGCTGGGCCGGGGCCGGGCCTCAGACCTCCGGCAGCCCTCGGGACTCACGCTTCGTGTGTCTTATGGAACAGCACGCAGAGCTTTCACTTTAGACAATTGGAAAGTCACAAAGAACAGAAAGCACTTGCTGTCAAGACACTAACGTATGACAGTCTCTGGTCTATTTCCTTGGATTCCAGGGAAGAAAATCTACCCCCCCAAAGAGATCATAATTGAGTTCTTTCCCAGTCTGATGTTTTGTATTTACTGTTTACAAGGGCATGTAGTAATCAGATGGTAGCTTCAAGGGAGGGTTCATGAGAAAGAGTCTTGTCCCAGTCAGGATGCCTTGGTTGCAAGTGACAGAAAGCCCAACTCAAGGTGGATTCATTCCAACGGATGATGAATTTGCAGCAGGGTGGGGATTTTTGCTTCAGGTATGGCTGGATCCAGGAACTCAGAGGATGTCACCGTGTGGCTCTTTCTCCATCTTTCATTCACCCGGGTTGGCTGCCGGCTCCTCCAGCTCAATGCTGTAACTTCTCAGCTGAAGCAGGGAGAGGAGAGCACTTCTGCAGTCACTGGAGTTCATAGCTGAGAGCTGGCTTTTATGAACTCTAGTTGGGTCACATGACCATATCTTAGCCCATCGCTGTGGTCACAGGCTACAGGTTTCTGATTGGCTAGCCCAGGTCACATGCACAGCCCTGGATTCATCCAAACTACCCTGACAGAGAGCAGGGGAGGGGTGGCTCACCAAAGAAAATAGGATTAATTATAAGAGGAAAGGGATTTTGGGCAGGGAAAACATGGGCTGGAAAAAAATGTCATAGCCGAAAACAAAAGAAGGAAATGGTGTGTTTTGCTGGCAAAGGATCATCATTAAGATGAATCCTGGAATCTCAAAGATGCAAACACTGTCCCACATCTAGACCAATTGTTTCCGAACAATTTTTTTTAAAGCAACAGATCTCTTTTCTCAAATCAAATGCGAAGCCTATGAAATGGAAACGTCCATGATGAAAACAGATCAACTCTGAGCTATTTGGTCAGAGAAGGAAAGGGGACAGAGGGGGAGAAAAGACCCGGTGTCTGTGCCTCTCTTTTCTCCCACCATCAGCCTTACAGCCTAAGGCTCCTCCTTGGAAACAGAGGGAAGACGTTGAGAAACGGCTGGGGCTTCAAAGACGACTTCAGGAGGCCGCGGAGACACTGAACTGGAATAACAGCGGCTCACACCGAGAAAAGGTTCTTCCCCGTTCAGTTCGCTTTCAATTTTGTTGATTTTGTCGAGGAGAAAGTCAAAGTTTAGTGCTAATATATTTAATCAATTTTGTAGCTCTTGCTAATACTCATTTCAAAAATAAGGGATCAGTTCCTCAGGCTCCGAGCTCTCTGTGGGTCACAATATTAGGCTAGAATTTAATATAAATATTTTGTCTTAATTGCGTTTATTTTTACTACTTTCTTCTATTTAGGAATATGATACTAGTTTTCCATTTTACGATGGTGACATTTGTGTGTGAGTGTTTCTTTCTTTTCCTCTTTTAAGAAAATGTTTGGTAAAATACACATATGTTAAGTTTGCCATTTTAACCCCCTTTGGGTGTACAGTTCAATGGCATTAAGTATATTCACCCTGTTGTGTTACCATCACTACCGCCCACCTCCAGAACTTTCTTTCGAAACTGAAACTCTGTACCCATTCAACTCTAACTCCCCATTCCCCCCCACCCCTAAGTCCTGACTACTATATATTTCTTTTAAATATATGTCTTTAAGTAAAGCACATAAATGTATGCAAATAAAAAATATTTAATAAATCACAGTACAGACGGTCTACAGGGAAAAGGATAAAATCGCAAGGGATGTTTGGAAACCACTGCAGGAGTGTGCCCTCCGCGACGACGACAAACCCTGTCTGTAATATCCCGAAAACTCTGTTTGAACTTTGGGAACGATAAAGCTCTCTCCCTCGCAAGGCAGCCTGTTTCATCACAGACAGTGTTGACTGTTAGAAAGTTCTTTCCGTGGAGCATCCAACCGTCGGCCTTGAGGACCCGAGCTGCGCAAAAGGGCGGTCACTTTCCTTCCACACTACGCGCCTCAGATATCTGAATCTGGGGTCCAGAGCCGGGTTAAATGGCCTCCCTTCTTGGCTAAGGACTCCAGCGTTTGCTCAGAGCTAGGACCAATGTGAAAACGGAGGATGCGAGCGCAGCTGCCCCGCCTCTCCAGCCAGCCCAGCACCCAGCTCCCCACCTTCTGGGCGCACCTGCCCGCTTTTCCTCGGGGAGCTGCGCCGTCATCACTGTCTTCACGTTGATTGGCCAGGCTGGCTCCACCCCCTCAGTTGGGGTGTGGCCATAGTACCCAGGGCTGGCCAATCAGAGCAGCCTATTGCCCAGGCGGAAGTGATTGGCTCAGGGATGAGCACGTGGTCTGTGCCTGGCAGTCAAAACCACCCAGGTGCGCCTCCCCCAGCTCAGGTACCTCCCAGCCATAGGTGCCACTCTGGGTGGCTCATCCTCCTTAAACTAGTGGTTTTGGGTTTTTTAATTCTGAAAACATGGTTGTGTCAAAGATCAAGGCTGATTTCCCTGTGATTTCCGGCAGCGACTGCCACCAGGCTTGACCCATGTGCTAGATGCCAGTTCTAACTGCTTGACGATATTCCTGACTCATTGAATCTTCAGAACAACCCTGTGAGGTATGTCCTAGGACAGTCTTTGCTTTCAGGTGAGGAAACTGAGGCACCGAGCGGTGGAGTAACCTGAGCAGGGGTTTGAATCCGGGCAGCCTGGCTCTCAGCCACTCCTCCCCTGACTCAGTGCGGTCCAGTGCCACTAGCAGAACGATGACACGAACCTCCGCCACTACTTGCACGTCCGAGTTTCCCTCCCTTTCAGGGGTAACTCGTGCCTGTCACTGAGTGCTCGCAGGGCCTTTCAAATCGAATGCCTTTGATCCTGAACCTTTCTTGGGAAGCCTCTGAAGGCCTTGGAGACCATCTCTCCAGCATCTCGGCTCTCCCCACTGTGTTCTCATTTTCTGGCCGACGGGGCTGGTATCAAGCGCCCAGGTGAAGTCCATCCTCCCTAGGTGGAAAATAGAAGAGAAACAAACAAAAAAAAGTAACTTTGTGACATTGAAAATTCCAGCCAAGGAACCAGTGAAGCCCCAGACTGGGAACACCAGTTCCCAGAAGAGAGCAGAGTCCTGCTCCCAGATAGCATCAAGATTCTGCCTGCACACGCAGAGGGATGCAGCGGCTGTAATTGCACCTCTTAATCTGGGACCTTACTTTACTTAATGAGTAATTTGCCAAAACCATGCTACTGTTTGAGGCGTGAACCTGGTGTGAGAATAGTTCGTATGCATCTCTCCCACCCAGCGCCTCCCTCTGCAACATCTGGGATCTGGGAGAAAATGTTTCTAAGCCAAGCAGCCGCCGCCTCTCTCACCCTCCGTTTCCCCCATCTCTCCCCAGCCCTCCACTGTCTCACCCCTCACCAAAGGGGGAAAGGCACTTCCTGACTTCTCCAGAGGCAGAGTCAGCTAAGGAAGGGGATCCTCAGAGTGTCCCTTAAAAGGCACAGGCATCGTGGAAGGGGAAAAGGAAGAAGAGAGAACTCGGTAGAAGCCGTGGCTGGTCTGGTGCGGCCGGGACGGTCTGCTCTGAGGTGCCGTGGAAGGGGTCGCGTGAGCACAGTTAGGGAACCCGTCTCTGCATAAAGGGAAACTAAACGCATGGAGCCCTCTGTCCCCGAGGAGGTTGCAGCGATTGGACATTTTATTAGGGCCATAAATGGGCCTCGATGAGTTGCTGGATGGAAGGTCATGGCGAATTAGCCAAAGGAGAGTCATTTCAGGACGGCTCTGGGCGCTTGTGCTAATTTCCCTTAAAAGTCTTGGAAGAGACAAAACCCGGGGTCCAGCAGGGACTGCTTATTGCCCCTTCATGTCCAGTCTCCTCGTCTTCCTTGGAAACAGAACTCCAAGTTTAACTGGGCACATGGCTCCCTGGAAGGAAGATAACTTTGCCCAGCTTCCTTGCGCTGGATGAGCTGATGGGATGAACTCACGGCCAATGTCATAGCGGAAATCTTAGGTGGGATTTCAGGGCAGAGGACAGGCTCACATGGGAGGTGTTCTGTTTGTGCTCTGACTCCCTTCCTACTTCTGGCTACCTGGAATATGGGCTATGGCTGGTGCTCAGCACCCATTTTGGACCATGAGGTAGCCATGAGGATGGAAGCCATTCACGGTGTAGCAGAAATAGGAAAGTTCTGTGATCCCTGATGACTTCATGGAGCTTCCACCTTGCCATGGACTGTTTATCCCCAAAACTCTCTTTAAGAGAACACAGATACATACTTGTGTTTAGTCATGGTTATATCGGGTTTTCTGTTACATGTGACTGAATATATCCTTACTGATACAAGGGACAAATGACTTTTGAGGCTGATGGGAGTGAGGAGAAGCTTTGAGGATCAAGCCCTCACTTCTCAGCTTGCACTTTAAGTCCTTCGTGATCATGGACCAACTCTGCCGCCAAATGTCGTGCCCCAGGACCCGCCAGACTCTCCTCCAAGTTGCAGCCTGCTCACCACTCCTCTGCTTGCCATGCTCCCTTCCATCTCTTGACCTTTGCCCTTGAGGTAAGCCCTGCCTGGGCCAGTCTCACTACCTCCTCTCCACAAATCTCACCATCCATGAGAGTCCAACTTACGATTTTCACCTCCATAGTCTTTCCCGAATATTCTGGGAGATGCCTTTCTGGAAAGTCCAGTTAGCATTGAATCCTGTTGCAGCACAGGCCCTGGTTGGAGAAGTTTCCTCTAAGTGTTTGCAGTACTGAACTGCTCTGGAGGACCCTGTCCCAAGTGGTCCTCGCTGGGTCGCTCCACCAGACTATGAATCAAGGAAACGTGCTCCTCAGCCAAGTGCCGGACAGAACTCAAGTTCACCCTTAATGGATGCAAGCTGGGAACTCCCTTGGTTTGATGTTACACACAACATTCACTTTGCACATTCTGTTCCATGGTCTAGCATGCTTGTCCCCTTCATCAGCCAGACCCAAATCTTCATCGCCACCTACAAAGCTCTGCATGGTCAGCCCAGCCAGCCTGTGCGCTCGCTGTACCTGCCTCCTTGTTTACTCCACTCCAGCCAAACCGGCCTCCTTGATGCTCTTTGAGCATCCACCACATATGTGCCTTTGCACTGGCTGTCCCCTCTGCCTGGAGTGTTCCTCTCCAGGTCTCAGGTGACTGTCACCTCCTCAGTGAGGCCTTCACTAACCAGCACCAATAAAATAGGCACACCCTACCCCCACCCAATTTGGTCACTATCATATTTTATTTCTTTCTCAGCACATACTGTAATCTGTATTACCTAACTTTCCTTCTAGAATGTCAGTTCCAGGAGGTCAGGCCCACTTTCATCTTTTCTTCTTCTTTTTAGGTGAGGAAGATTGGCCCTGAGCTAACATCTGTTGCCAATCTTCCTCTTTTTTCTTTCTCCCCGAAGCCCCCATACGTAGTTGTCTATCCTAGTTGTGGGTCCTTCTAGTTCTTCTATGTGGGACGCTGCCTCAGCATGGCTTCATGAGCAGTGTGTAGGTCCGTGCCCAGGATCCAAACTGGCAAACCCTGGGCTGCCAAAGTGGAGCGTGCAAACTTAACCACTCAGCCACCAGGCCGGCCCCTGTCTTTTCTTCACTATACCCTCCAGTGCTCAGAACACCTCCTCCGTGAGTAATAAATGTGCATTTATTCAGTGAACGAATGAATGTGAGAGTGAATGAATGAAGTGAAATTTCCACCTCTGTCAGGCTGTGTGTGACTTCAGGTGGGACATTCCACCTTGCCGAGCCTCGTTCTCCATCTGCAAATTGGTGCTAATTATAGAAAGCTCTTCTCACAGGAGACATTAGATTCATTTCCTCTGAAGCTTGTATAGAGAGAAGCTCTCGCTAAACCACGTATTGTCACACAGAGGCTACTTAAACCAATTAAGTGAGACGTTCACACCAGCCCTGCCAGCGTACTCTCCTGCGCGTGGCGCCTTGCCCGAGGTCACATGGCAGGGCCTCTGCAGGTGGGCTCCTGGGCGCATCCTGTGTTGCACTGAAGCCTGGGACGCCACGTACTCAGACGTGTTGACTGAGCACCTGCTATGTGCCAGATGCTGATAGGGACGCTGAGGTCACAGCCGTGGACAAGCCGGGCCTCCCTTCTGACCACAGGGAGCTCGGTCTAGTGGAGAAACAAACAGGCGCCAGGAAAGTGAGATAAATGTTCCGTGAAGAAGCAGTATGAGCCACGGGCAAGTCAGCTGGGGTGGCTGGCCAGGCAGGGGGTTTCTGGATAGCCTCTGTGAGGAGGTGACGTTTGGCTGAGTCCTGAAGAGTCGGCAGGACCTAGCCAGGGAGAGAGTAGGGAAGGCTCATCAGGCTGGTGGAACAGCGTTTGCTAAGGCCTAGAATCAAGAGAGAAAGGTCAGCGTGACGAAATGAAAGATGAAGGGAGTTTAAACAGGGGAGAGAGAAGACGTATTTCCAACTCCAAGCAAACCACTGTGTCCACTGAGGGGAGCATGGGCCGAAGGGCAGAGGCCAAGACAATGGAGCTTGGATTGGACATTAGAATTTTTTTAAATAACAGCTTTACTGAGATATAATTGACACACCATAGTGATCAGTTACGATGTACAGTTCAGTTGCTTTTAGTGTATTCATAGAGTTCTGCAACCATCACCACTAATTCCAGAACATTTTCATCACCCCAAGAGAAACCCCTCCCCAGCCCCTTAGCAGTCACTCCCTCCCTGGCCCCCAGCCATAGGCAGCCACTCAGCTACTTTCTGCTCCCGTGGATTTGCCTGTTGTGGACATTTCATATAAGCGGATCATACGGTCCGGGGTCTTCTGTGGCTGGCTTCTTTTACTTACTGTGATGTTTCCAGGGCTCGTCCGCATTGTAATGTGTGTCAGTACTTCGTTCCTTTTTATGGTGGAATCCTATGCCATTGTACATTTATCCCACATTTTATTGCTTATCCAATTGTCAGGTGATGGACATTTGGGTTGCTTCCCCTCTTGGCTGTTACAAAGAGGGCGGCAATGAACATCTGTATACAGGTGTTTGTGTGGACGTGTTTTCAGCTCTCTTGGGGATGACCTAGGAGTGGCGCTGCTGGGTCACGTAGTCTGCCGGGTTTAACTTTTTGAGGAAGTGCTAAACTGTTTTCCTGAGTGGCTGCACCACTTGGCGTCCCCACCCGTCCTGCAGGAGGGTCCCACCTCCTCCTAACACTTGTTATCGTCTATCTTCTCGATGACGGCCATCCTCCTGGGCGCGAGGTGGCATCTCATGCAGTTTTGATTTGCATTTCCTCAGCTGCTAATGCTGTTGAACATCTTTCCACGTGCTTAGCGGCCGTTTGTGTAGCTGCTTGGGAGGAACATCCATTCCTCTGCTCCCTCCCGTGGCTGCCAGGCTGCCCATTTCACAGCTAGTCTGGTGGCGAGGCCGTAGGTCTTCAAGGCTGCCGCAGAGCTGGGAGAGGGAGAGCGGGCTGTGGCAAGTTAAACTGCACGGAACGTGCTGTTCCTCCTGAGATCAGCCATTCTTCTTGAGTAAGCACTCCTCCTGTAGATGTGAGCTTGAATTACCACCCGGAGTTCTGGAAACGTTGACTTGGACAGTTTTTTGCCAGAGTTCTCCTTGTTCTTATGGAGGAGTGGATCCTGGAGGTACTCACTCTGCCCTTCCAGAAGCACTGCTGACTGAAGTACCAATGGGATGTAAGGGCTCACTGTGTGCCAGGCACTTACTGAAGTAACGCGCCCATAACCCAAGGAAGGAGGTCTTATTACCTCCATTAGAAATGGAGAAACCAAGGTGCTCAGTGACAAAGGGTTCAGCCGCTTGCTAACTCTCGCACAGCTGGTGAGCAGCCAGGAGTGGGGCAGGAGAGAGCCAGGTGGATCTGTGCTGGTGGCCGCCTTCCCTCCTCCTGGCGCCTCCTGAGTCAGGAGGGCCCCAGGAACGGAGGCCGGCTCTTCCCCAGGGGGACACCTGCAGCTGGGAGGAACAGAGCGGATGCTCCCCTCGGAGCGCCCCTCCCTCTGCTCGGCTGGGCCATGAACGCTGTGGAGGCCGCCCTGACTTCCCAGGGGGCACGTGGATCATGTGGAGGGAGAGGGAGGCGGGGTGCCCGGGGCTGACAGAGGGGCCATGAGGGGGCAATGAGCCGACCTCAACACTTGGGACACAGGCTCCTTCTCCAGCCACCCCCACCCTGCGTCAGCTGCCAGCAAACCCGCCCACTCCTGCATCTGCGGAGCTCTGGGAATGCCGCGGGCTGGGCCTGTTGAAAGATTCTGGGAGAGTCTTGGTCTGAGCCAGAAAGGGTGAGGCTTAGGAGTCTAATCAAACTTTAATTTTTAAAGACTTTTTACTGAGGCCCCTGATCTACTTGTGGGCACCTCTCCAAGTTCATCTCTCACCAATGTCTCTCTGGCGCACACCGGTTGCCCTGCCGTTCCTGGAACACTCCAGGCACTGGTGGGATGGATAGACAGACAGACAAACAGATGGAAGGATAGATGGACGAGTGGACGGATGGATGGGTGGATGGATGGACAGAAGGAGGTGTGTGTGTATGTATGCATGCATGGATGGATGGACAGACGGATGGATGGATGGAATCACAGTATGCTGTCACTGGTCGTGTGAGTGGGTCTATCCGACTCTTCCTTGAGAGGTCTTGTGAGCAGAGCTGGAAGGCACTGTGCACGTAGCGTCAGAGCCAGGAAGGAGGATCAGGTGACCACAGCACTGTCACCAGCCAGGGTTCCTTCAGGAGCAGTGGCAGGTAAGCCTGGGGAAACTCCGGCCCCAGGAACATGTACCTTGAAGTGGCTTCAGGAAAATTGACATGGATAATCCCAGATTCCCGTGGAATGAAAAGCCCAGGGATCATCACTGTGTAGCACTGGGCAAGCTGCTGACCTTCGGAGGCCTCAGTTTCCCCATCCGTCAAATGGGGCTCACAATAGCCATCATCCTCCACCTACACTAGACACGGCAGCACAGCCCAGTGTGAGGATGGGTGGTGTGGTCTCTGGGGCCAGGCTGCCGGGTTCAAGTCCCTGCCCTGCCCTGCAATAGCTTCACGGCCATGGGCAGGTACCTCACCACTATGAGCCTCAGAGAGCACAGAACTTACTGCCCGGGGCTGGCGGAGGATTGATGCGTGAATGGTGGAAAGCTCTTAGGCCAGTGTTTGGCATGGGGTCAGCTCTCAGTAAATAGTCTCTCTCTGTCAGTGCTTGCAACGGGCTGGAATGCAGTAGGCACTCAATAAATGCTTCTGGAATGAATGAATGCATGGAATGACTGTTCCCAGGCCTATGAGTTAAGTACTGTCATTATTCCCATTTGCCAGATGGGAAACTGGGGCTCAGAGACACCAAGGAGCTTGTCTTCCCAGTGGGACGCGGGGACCTAGCATCCCACAACTTGCCCAGCTCCCTCAGGGTGACAATCTCATGCTCCACGCACAATCCAAACTGGGTCAGAAACCAGGACTTTCAAATTCAGGGCCTGGGAGCATCACCCAACAGTTTCAAATTTCTCTAAAAATGTCCTTCTTTTCTAAACTCCCAAGGCCCCTCTGGAGGTGGAAGACAGACTTTACGCAGACGGCCCCAGGCTGGAAGGGCTCTCAGAATAGCTGCCCCCTGCCCGTCCCAGGCCCCTCCAGCCCCTCACCATCTGGTCCCAGCCCGGAACCAGCACCCTGCCCAGCCGTGCCTCTTCACTCTGGCCTGGAGAGATTTATGCCTCCCAGGCCTCCACCGTCTGGCCGCATGGACATGGTTTTGTGGCGGCCCCCAGGCTCCATCCCTCCCTCCTTCTGCCTCATGGGTCCCAGAAGGCCACTTAGCCAATGTCCATATTAATGGCCTCTCAGCTTCAATGGCCAGTTTTCTGATTTCCCATAAAACTGCCTGGAATTTTGCCCCAAGGACAGTGCTGGGGGAAGGAGTGAGGTCATGGGAAAGCGCGTGGGAGCAAGAGCCCACATCTGCTGCTCCCCTCCCCAAGGTCTGGGCTCCCCGGCCACCTCCGGCAACCCCCAGTTCCAGCCCGCGGCCCGGGCCCCGGCTGCACTCTGGCGTCAGGCCCGGCTGATTGACGTCTCAGGGCCCCGGCCTCTGCTCCTCCTCTGCCCCATGGTCCACGGCTGGACCCTTCTGCCCCTTAAGGGCTCAGTCGAATGCCACCTGTCTGAGTCCCTTTGGGGTGTTGCAGCAAAGCATCATAGACAGTGTGGCTTATAAACAATAGAAATCTATTTCTTACAGTTCTAGAGGCTGGGAAGCCCGAGATCAAGTCTCAGCCCATTTTCTGGTTCATAGATGGCGGTCTTTTCCTTATGTCCTTGTGGAGGGGCGAGGGAGTGCTCTGGGATCTGTTTTATAAGGACACTAACCCCGTTCACGAGGGCTCCATCCCCATGACTTACTCACCTCCCACACTGGGGCAACAGGCGTCAACACGTGAATTTTGGAGGACACAGATATTCAGTCCACAGCACCACCTCCTGGGGGGCCGTCCCAGAGCACTACTCTGCAGAGCGTGGCCCCTGTGGTCACGTGAGCATGCTGTCCCAGCCGTCACCGTCAGAGCACGTCTCACTGTTCGACATTTTCCTATTTGTCTGATTTTTTTTGTCTAGTCTGAACGTCAGATCCCAGAGGGCTGGCCTCGCCAGCCTAGCTCGTTGTTGTGTCCCCCACACCCGGAACCACCCGCCTGCACGCAGCACACACCTCCGTCTGAGGGGTGAGGGAACGGACTCATTCGCTAAGAATTAATTCATAAGAACAGGCTCACTCCAGACAACAATATTCTAACAAGGGAATCCTCCTCCTCATCATCACCAATATCCACGGAACGTTCACCCCGTGCCAGCCACGGCTCCCAGTGCTGTGTACATACCATATCATTTAATCCTCCAACAGTGTGGTGCTGTTACGTGCTGTTCAGTCCATTTCCCACCCGACTCCTGCACTGGCGCTCTGAATTCCCGTGGAAGGAGCCAGCCAGCGCTTTTTCACACGAGCTGTGAGAGGCGCCTCACAGGTTTGCTGCCATAAGCTCTGCCTGGAGCATGACGCGTGGGTCTCTCCCGCAGGGACCCGGGCCCAGCACACTCCACTCCTTCCACTGCTGGCCCCCGTCGGCCCGCCCACTCGCACGAAGACTGAGGCTGGCTCTGGGGAGCCGTCTGCTGCTTAAGGTTAGAAAATCACACAGTACTCACTTTGGGCCTGGCATCGTGCTAAGTGTTTTAGATATGTTAACTCATTTCTAAAACCCTAAGGAGTAGGTACTATTATTATTACTCTTTCTTTGGATGAGGAAACTGAGGGACAAAGAGGCTGAATATTTTGTCCAAGTTTGCTCAGCCAGAGAGTCTGGCTTGCAAGTCTGTGCTTGCAACCAGTGCTGCAGACCACCCCTCTGATGAGACTGACTCTCACTGGAGCAGAAGGGAGGCAGAGACAGTGACAGGGCTGCAGGGGGTGACTGATGCGTGTCGGTTGAGACTCATTTCGTTGCCCACTGGCTTCAGCTAAAAGGAAAAGCCAGATGTTGTCCTACTTCAGGCATGGGTGGATCTAGAAGCCCAAACGATCGTATTAGGACTTGGTCTCCTTCATGGTTCAGTTCTGATTACCTTTGTGTTGGCTGCAGTTTTGGTCTCCATGGGGTGGCAAGATGGGTGCCAATAGCTCCAGGCCCATTATTAATTTCAGTTTTAAACCCAGCAGGCGACAGAGAGCCTTTTTAAAATCCCTCCAGTGAAAAGTTTAGAAGTACCTCTCTTTGAATCTGATTGGATAACCTTGAGTCCTGTGCCCACCTGTGAACCAATCATGATGGCTAAGGAAATGATGCAATTCTCTGATTGGCTAGTCCTAGGTATAAAGTCAACCCGGGGTGAGGGGTTTGGGGGGCTAGATGGTCAGGGAATAGAGGTTGTAGATGGGGGGATGGGGGGTGGGGGAGTGTGTCAGCTCCACCTAAGGTAGCTAGAGGAGGCTGGTCCCTGGGACAATACTCCTGCCCTGATTAGGAGAGGGGGAGAAGAAGTGGGGGGACCCCCCAGGTGACCCTCCAGGTGCCATGGCCAAGAAGATATTCACACCAATACTGCAGGAACGTCCTCTCTCCTGCGTGTGTACAGGTCTGGCAGATGCTTTATTGTTTGAATTTAGGAATTTTGTAGAGTTATGATGACATAGGCTCCTATTTTTCTCTATTCTCTATAGCTGTCTCTCTAATGAGCTCTAAAATAGGGCATCCACGGTCCTTCTGGTGGATGTGGGACTCTGGAGGAGTTCCAGACACTGTGACAGGCCCTGGAGGAGAAATTCTGCAGGAAGACTGAGTTTACAATTAAGTGACACTATTAGTCTGTGGAAGATCTGGGTCATTTTAGGGAGAGGAAGAACACAGTGGACTCTGATGGAGTTCTTAAGCTGTGCCACCCACCATTCTAACCTCTCTACATGCACCTCTCATTTCAACTTTCCAACAGCTCTCTGAGGCTTTACCCCATTTTTATGGACAGGCAAACCCAGGCGGTAACTTGCCTACCTGGGGCTTCACACTGGCAAGTGCCTATGGCCAACAGGGGTGGCCGCCTCCCCACAGCCCTTCCTCTCCTAGTCAACACCCAGCTTTTCTGACATTTGTGAGCCCAGCCCAGGGGTGAATAATGAGGGTCCTAAGCCAATCACGGGATCCCGCCCCTTTCCTGTGATTGGCGAATGTT
>NC_060278.1:98679696-98730422 GCF_021613505.1 Equus quagga
CCGAGCTCAGCCCGCGCTGGGCACAGAGTTCGAGACCAGGCAGGAGGCTGCTGTGGTTGCCAGAGCGAGCAGGGGAGCTGGAGGGGATGAAGCCACAGCGACAGTGGGGCCGGACCCTCTAGGGCCTCCAGGCATTTGCAAATCACAGAATGAACTGCGGCTCCTATTAATTACCTATAATCGAGATTGAAAAGTCAGAATGCCAGCTCTCGGGGCCCAGCTGGCGGCAGAGCAGAACCCAGGTCTTGGCTCCCCTGGGGTCCTCTTCATCGCGTGCTCCACCTGCCCCTCCTGTCTCCTGGAGAAACCTCCGCGTGGCTCTGCCGGGCCCTGGAGCACAGGTTCCTGGAGCCAGGATCACAGAGGCCTTACGAGGAGCCTGGGCAGTTCAAGGCCCCTTTGACCGACACTCTGATCAATACCCTGTCGGCTGAAGCTTCCAGCAGGGGTCTGCTTCCCAGAAGTGGGCTCTTAGGACAAGGGCTGTGGTAGGAAGGGACGTGGGGGACCTGGCTTCCTGGATGCCCTGCTGGTGGGTGGATGCAGGTCTCTGAAAGTGGCTGTGACGTGGGCCTCATCAGTTACAGCAGAGAGTGCCAGAGTCTGTGGGCGAAGGAGGCCAGGACCACAGGGCACAGCTGGAGTGGCTGCTTATGTGCTGGGCACCTGCTGGGCAGTGCCACTTATTTAGGACTGCTCTCCATCCTGTTTACCCGTTGTTCAAAGTGTTGAACACTCTCCACCCCCTGCACACTCCCGTGGGCTGGATTTGGCCCTGGGTGCCTGGCTGTGACCCCTGCAGTGGGCACTCGGTAAGCATCTGCTGAATTGGTGGTGGGAGCCAGGCCTGGGGAGGCTGTCACAGGCATCACGGCCCCGACAGCTGCGGAGGGGGTGCTCTTCCAGGCCTGGAGTACTTTCCACTTGCTTGTCTTCTGTTTCTCTCTCCGCCCCTCCCACTCCCTTCCTCTCTGATCAGGCCCAATTGACACCTGAGCCCCTAAAGGTCAGGGATTCTGGGTCTGAGGAATTGCTGGGTAACTGTTGGGCACCAGGCTGCTGGGGGCCTTGCTCCAGCTCCCGGCCTCAGGGGAGGATGCGGGCTGCAGACCCCTCACTGGGGTGAGCCAAACAGAGGCAGCCTGTGTTCACTGCTGGCCCAGGCTGTGCTGGGTGCTGGGGACACAGAGAGGAAACAGACCCCGTCCCCACCCTGGGTGACATCCCAGTCCCGCAAGTACGATCCTGAGTCAGCCTGTGGGCTGAATCTGGTCCACATAATCAGAGAGCAGGACATCCATCCTGTCCCCCTACCCCAACTTCAGCCCACACGGGGGCTCCTGCTCAGGGGCCTGTACAGTTCTGGGACCTGTCAAGTGACAAAGTATAAGTGGGCAGGTATCTTTTCTGGCTTCTAACAGTCGATCCTTGGTTCTCGAAGCTCACCAGTGACTCCCTCTTTCTTACACATTCCACATTCTAACAGTAGATCGTGCCGGCCCACTTTCTGAATATCTCCAGAATTCACTCGCTTCTTGCCTCCTTCACTGTACAAGGTGGCCCAGGCCACCGCATCTCCCTCCTGTATTCTGCCGTAGGCACCTTCCTGGTCTCCTGCTTCCACCCTCACCTCCCTGCTGCAGTCCCTTCTCCACAGTCAGCTGGGGGGACCCTGGGAAAGCCTGAGTCAGCTCCTGTCCCTCCTCTGCACAGCAGCCCCTGCAAAAGCCAGCATCCTTGCGGTCATCCAGAAAGCCCTGCCTAATCGGACCCATTGTGTTTCACCCTCGGCTCCCCCACTCGCCTCCTCACTCCTTCCCTCCAGTCACACAGCCTCTTCTCCGTTCCTTAAATGCATCAGGCACAATCCAGCCTCAGGGCCTTTGCACTTGCTGTTCCCTCCACCAGGGACCCTTTCCCCAGACACCCAGCCCTCATGCATTCTCCCTCAACTCATCCAGGTCGTCTCTCAAATGTCATCTGCACAGTGAGGCCTTCCTTGATGGCCCACTTTGGAATTTCACACACACACACACACACACTCACCCACTCCCTATCCTCCTTGCCTGCATACTCATCACCATCTAACATGTCATTTATTCTGCTAACTTATTTGTCCTGCTTACTTTCTGGCTCCCTTGCTGGAGCATCAGCTCCGTGAGAGCAGAGACGTCTGTCTGTCTGTCCACTGCCTTGTCTGCAGCACTTGCTGCTCAGTCATTTCCTGTTGACTGGATGATGAGTGACTGGGTGGGTGGGTGGATGGCTGTCATGTGCTGTCCCTGTCAAGCTGATTGGGAGGCCCCTTCTCTTCCTGGGTCCTGTATGAGACACATGAATCTTGGGGAGACTGACATAAATCTGGGGGGTCCCCTCTGCCTGATGCCCAAGGGAGGTGGCCAGAGTCCCTGATGAGTGTGTGGCCTTTGAGCACAATGGGCGGCTGGCCTGGGTAGAGCCCAGGGAGGCAGCAAGGGCCAGACACAGGATAACTGTGCCCTGAGCCAAGGGTACACTCAGGTTCACAGACATTTTATGGTACTTTATAAATTGCCTTTTTGCCAATATTTTAAAATCAGGAGATTTCACATGAAAAACCTAGCTT
Organism: Equus quagga; assembly: GCF_021613505.1. NCBI lineage: Eukaryota > Metazoa > Chordata > Mammalia > Perissodactyla > Equidae > Equus > Equus quagga. Next base: position 98,682,302 of record NC_060278.1, read on the forward strand.
CTGTCAAAAGTAAAGAAAGGAGGGCCAGCCCCAGTGGCCTAGTGGTTAAGTTTGGTGGGCTCCACTTCGGTGGCCCAGGTTTTGTTCCTGGGTGTGGACCTACACCACTCATCCGTCAGCAGCCATGCTGTGGCAGTGGCTCGCATACAAAAAGAGGGAGATTGACAGTGAATGTTAGCTCAGGGTGAATCTTCTTCAGCAAAAAACAAAAAGAAGTAAAGAATTAAGCTCCTTAGGGCCTTCCTTCCTTCATATGACAATTGGCCAGGGCTGAGAAGTGGCCCTCTGCTCAGGGTTAGTGCCCCCAGCTCCCTGCAGACCCTACTGGCCCATTCTCCTCTTGGTCACTTGCCCACCTTTCAGGTGTCTGAGTTTGTCACCCCTGTCGTGGTGGTTGGGTCTGTGAGGATGGCAGAGCGTGCTGCCCCACGTAGTGCAGGAGCTGCGGGTGACATCCCCTTCGTCCAAGTTGCCCAGAAGTAGCAGAGCCAATGGTCAGACCAGGAGGGACAGGCACAAGGAGCGTCTCCATGGCAACTGTTTGAGCCAACACCCAGGAACCAGTCTGACGGGTCAGAGGGATGGTGCCTGAGGACCATGTTGGTCCACCCGTCACCTGGAACAGGTAAATCCTTGGAAAAGGGGAAGGATCAGCAACAAATTGTCTGAGGTCAGGTTTCCAGCATCTGTGCAGAAAAGAGAAGTAAAGACAGCTAACTTGCAGGCGTTGTTCTAAGTGTTTCCATGGGAACGTGTTTTAATCCTCTCAGCAACACCAGGAAAGGATTCTAGTATTGCCCCATTTCACAGATGAGGGAACCGAGGCACGGAGCACCCCAGTGAATGTGGCCCAGGTCACACTGCCGGGAGGAGGTGGGTGCCAACCCGGCATCCTGGATCCGGAATCTGGGCTTGACCCACCTGGTCCAATGCAGCCGAGATTGCGCTAAGTCGAGGAAAAGAACAAAAGTTGCACTTCCTGAAAAACAGAACTCTTCTTTGACCTCATGAACAGGAAACCTGTGGTACCAGGACATACGCTTTTTTTTTTTTTTAACAAAGGAAAGATAAAAAAAGCCTCTGTACCTAACAGGCCAAATGAATCCAGGTTGGCCTCCAGTGTCTGTCTGAAAAGGTAAACAATAAATAATCCTCCTTACCCCATTGGAAAAATCGGATCCCCGTCATTCGGATGCCTGGATGTTTGCTCTTATTAATCACATAGGAGGAATGACGTGAGCATCATGGTGGAGTGAACTTGCCCGGGACTGTCTCCTCTCCAACGTACAAGGGAAAGGGGCATCCATACTCCAACAGAGGACATCCTAACAACACAAAAACCTCAGAGAGACATGCTGCCATATGACGGAGGGGGGAGAGGCTGGAACCCCTCTCAGAGGAGCTGTAATGGGGTAAGATGGAACTTACTCTCCCCTAAAGACTGCGATCCATGACTGCCGGAGGCCCCATGAAGGAAGGAATCAGGGAGGCGACATTCGTGCCCGGGAACATCAAGGACCACCAAGGGCCCATGCAGCCTGGAGGGAAGACCTCTCCCACAGTGAGAACTTTCGCAGGGCGTGACCTCCTCAAGCCAGCACCCCAGGATACCAGATAGTGAGAGCTGATCAAGAAAGGCCGGAGTGCACGTCCCTCCCCCCACCTTCTCAGCTGCTTCACTGCCTGGATCTCTGCTGAAGGCGGAGGGTTCAGAATATGCAGCTCTTGACCCCCACCCAGTGGCGATAGGTGATAACTGCAACCAGATAGTATCAGGATGCGTAAGATCCGATCCACCTCCTCTAGCAAAGTCAAAGACTATATCAAATCTCCAGACCAGAGAGAAAACGACAAGCACCCAGAATTCAGTCCTGAGGACACAGAAATATGTAATCTGAATGACAATGAATTCAAAAATAGCTATCATCAAGAAACTCAACGAGGTAAAAGAGAACGTAGAGAAACAATTCAACGAGTTCAGGAGTTGCTTTACAAAAGACATTGAAACTATAAAGAAGAATCAATCAGAAATATTAGAGATGAAAGACACAAGGAAAGAGATAAAACAAAATACAGATTCCCTGAATGCTCGAGTGGACATCATAGAGGAGCATATCGTCATAATCAAAGATAGACGTGTTGAAATGCTCCAGACAGGGGAGGAGAGAGAACTAAGACTAAAAAGAAATGAAGAAATTTTCCAAGACATATCTGACTCAATGAGGAAATGCAACATAATAATTATAGGTATTCAAGAAGGAGAAGAGAAGGAGAATGGAGCAGAAAGCACGTTCAAAGAAATAATAGCAGAGAACTTCCTTAATCCAGGGATAGAGAGGGAAATACGTGTGGCAGGGGCTTCCAGATCTCCTAGATTTGTCAATGTAAAAAGACCTACTGCAAGGCACATAGTAGTAAAACTGGCAAAAATGAATGATGAAGAAAGACTACTCAGGGCAGCAAGGCAGGAGAAAATAGCCTGCAAAGGAACCCCTATCAGGCTTTCAGCAGATGTCTCTGCAGAAACCTTACAGTCTAGGAGAGAATGGGATGACATATTCAAATCTTTAAAAGACAAAAATTTTCAGCCAAGAATACTCTATCCAGCAAAAATATCCTTCAGAGATGAGGGAGAAGTTAAATCTTTCCCAGACAAACAAAAGCTAAGCGACTTCATAGCCGCGAGACCCCCACCCCCACAAGAAATCCTCAAGAAGGCCCTCATACCTAAAAAAAAAGGTGGGGAGAAAGGGGTCACAAAACACAGAGTAAGGAGATAAATAGGTAGGACAGGATAGCAAATACTCAGGTATAGCGTTAAACTAAAGGGGAGGAAAGGGAAGGAAAACACCAAAAACAAAGATAACCCTGCCATTTTAACCACAAACTCACGACAGAAGATGGAATAAGATGTGAGAAAAGCACTTAGGAGGGGAGGAGGAAAGGGACTGAATCAGTTTAGACTAAGGAAATTAGAGCCCATCAGAAAATACACAAGGTTCTGAATACAAACCTTAGGGTAACCACTAAACAAAAAGCAAAACAGAGACACTTGGCTCACTTTTGCACATTGACAAGATGGCTTCAGGCATGGCTACATCCAGGGGCTCCTACAATATTAAGGTGCCTCCTCTCTCCATCTCTCAGCTCTGCTTTCCCCTGCGTTGGGGAAATTCTCAGACAGGCTCTTCCAGTTGGGGGCAAACTGGTCCCCAGCAGCTCCAGGTTTCTATCCACCAATTTAGCACCTTCAGCAGAAACCAGATACCTCCCTCAGGAAGTCCAGCAAAGCCCCAGGGATGATGCTCGTTGGCCCAGGCATGGGTCACATGACAACCTTGTGCATAGGAGAGGATGAAGCCACATGGACTGAGGGTGGGGAGGAGTCTCCACTGTTGACCCCGGGCCCACGGTCAAGTGCAGGCTGGGGCATCTGTACCCATGGGCAGCAGCGTCGGGTCCCTGGGAGCAGTCCTGCCGGGGATGCCGGGCGTTCTTGCCACCTGTGCAGCCTCCAGGCCAGCTTCTCTGGTCCTCCCAGAGCTCCCAGGGTCAATTCCCCTCGACCCACTCCTCCCTCTGCTCCACCAGCCGGAGCTGAGTCCCTGGTGGCTGCGAGGAGCTCTGGTGATGGAGCTTACAGACGGGGAGACTGAGTCGCATGGTGGGGGGTGACTTCTCTGGGTCACCAGCCTGCGAATGGTGGAGCTGGCTGCAGGTTTGGGCTGCTCCAGGACACGCTGCAGCTGGTCTCCTTCCTGCGGCCGGGCCCTCCGCCAGGCTGCCGGGGCCTGGGGCTGAGCAGGGCTCAGGCGGTCCCCTGGAAGCCGTGTCTCGCTGAGTCCCGGCAGTTTTACTGGACGCTCCAGGTGGGCGGCGTGGAAGGTGGACTCTGAGGAGCCCTTGATTCTCAGCTGACGTCTGGCCTGGCCCCAGGTGCATCCTTCTGATGGACGGGGAGGAACGAGATGTGGGGACAGCGGGGCCCGGTCTAGGGCCATCCTGGGCGCTTCGCTCATCGCTGCTGTCACTCCTGCTGTGGCCAGAGCTGGACTTCTCAGGGGTCTCTGGGGTGAGGGGGGCTCTGGTCACGTGCCCAGCTCTGACACCCACTGGCTTGCAACGCTGAAGGCCCCCTCTGCTCAGACATCCAGGTTGTTGCTATGCGTGGACAGAGCTGACCCCACTTGTTCAAGCCGCACCTGAGTGCTGCCCCTGGTCCTCGTGCTCCTGGAGTCCCTGGGTGTGGCTTTTCTGCTTTGACTCTGAGACGGGAGCTCCCCGTCCCTCCCCTGCCCCCACTCAGCCGGAGCTATGTCACCACCCCCTGGACCACAGCAGACGCCTCTCTGCCACCTCCACTGGCGTCCACAGCCCACGGTCACCAGAGCAGTGAGAGGACACTTGAAAGAGTAAATCAGATCTGGTCACCTCCCTGCTCGTCCCCCGCATGGCTCCCCACCTGACACGATGAGCACCAGAGCCCTGGCCTCGGCCACAGGCCTGGCCACACATCTTCCCTCTGTCCTCACTTGTAGTCTCTCAGCCTCCCCTGCCCTGTGACCTGCAAGGCTGATGAGGTGTCCCACACCACAGGGCTCCCTGGCCTCTGGCTTTGGCTCTGGTCCAGCCAGCAGGGGGCTGGGGAGGGTGGTGTTGGGGTGGTGGGTCACCTGGCTCCCTCCTTGAAGGCAGGCATGCCCTGGCCTCCTTTCCGTTCCTCCACTACAGGAAGAGATTCCCTGCCTCAGGGCCTTTGCACTGGCGGCTCCCTCTGGAATGCTCCTTCCCTGGCTCTTCCCACCCTGGCTCCTTCTATCTTTCAGTAAATAGCGCAGCCACGGACTGAGCTGGGGAAGACTGAGGGAGGGGAGGGCAGGTTTGGGCAAGAGAAACAGGAGCTGCCCTTCAGCCTGGTGGACCCGGGGCAGGATGGACCTCAGGGGAGACATGAAGATGGCACCTGGAGCTACGACAGGAGGTCTGAGCTGGAGGCAGATTTTGGGAAGATTTCCATCCTTCAGTGTCACCACCACGGGGACACCCTCCACAGCCCTCCTGTCCATGGGGGTGCCCCTGCTCCCCTGCTCGTCTGGAACACATCACCTGGTCAGTTTCCCTCATCACCTTGTGTCGTCACTTCACTTCACTGGTTCTCAGTGGATGGTACTTGGTGTTGTCTGTCTTGTCTGCCATTTGAACCACCGGATCTTAATGCCTAACACGGTCCCAGGGCCACAGCAGGTGTATGGTGAATAGTGCCTGAATAAACAAAAGAACTGACGCGTCTGCAGTGTGCACGGACACACACACACACACACACGCACTCTGGTCTCCTTTCCCGACAGTGGAATCTTGTCCAGTTACACGGCACAGGTCCCCGGGAGGGGGCTCAGATGGGGCCCACAACAGAATCAGGGCCCCTCAGTCCCCGCTGACACCCACCTGGTGAGAACAAGACCTTTATTCAGACTCTCCCATCCAGGCTCGGAGCCCCGCAGCCTCTGTAACTGAGGCTCTGTCCTTGTCACGTCTCGACTCCTGGGGCGTCTGGGGAAGGTTTATGGTAGAAATAACAGAATGAAACCCGAGCTCCTTAGAGCTGGGGGCGTCAACCAGGCATCTTCAGAGGGAGGAACCTGGTCCACAACGGCAACGCCACACGGTTCCCTCGGGAGCCCTGCCCCAGCCCCTCCGTCTCCTGCGGCCCCAGCTGCCTGCAAGGCCCAGCCCGGGCGGCCTCTTCCCCGAGTGCCCTCTGCGGTTCCCAGGACCCAGGACGGGGTTCGAGCCCGAGGCAGCCTGCCCGTCCTCTCGGGGGGGTTCGTTCCACTTAGGTGTCCGCCCTCCTTTCCAGGCCTTGCCCGTGGACACCGCCTCCCCCCGGGGGCGTCAGAACACTGCTCCGGCCCCCAAAGGCCCAGGGTCTCCTTGGGGGGTGCTTCCTAACCACACGCTTAGCGTCCAGCTGGTCACTAAGGACCGTGTTACGTCACAAGACGCCACAAAGGCAGAGCTACAACTTTCACCTCTGTAGATATTTATAAGTAATGAAATTGCACTCCAAGCCTTATAAAATGTTCATTGTATCAAGGTTTCTAGTATAATAAAGATATACATTAAAAAGATAACTCTCTAGAACCAGAAATATGACACAAAATTAACGCACGGGCTGGAACACACATTAAACCTTTTATTCACGTGGGCATTGTTTGTCTTTCTAGAATTTAGGAGGCTGTTTTGGCTAAGTCATCCGGCCCAAGATTGTGGCAAAGGCTGATTTGATGTCAGGATGCACCTGCGGTCAGGTCCAGGTTCCATCTTAGGGCCTGTGTGGCTTTGGGAAAAACATCAGACCCCCTGCTCTTCAGCTTCCTCATCGGTAAAATGGAAATAGTCAGAGGACCCTCCCTCCTGGGCTTGTCCTGAGGGTCACTGATGTCACACAGCGAACGCTGCCGGGGGGCCGTGTGTGCCCATTAGACGGAAGCCTTCGGTGTCAAGTCAGCGGCACAGCGTCCCCCACCAGGGAGCGTCCCCCACCAGGGAGCGCCCCCAACGCCCAGGGGCTGCTGACCTCCCGAGATATGCCCCAGAAGATCTTCATAAATGGCTAAGACAACAAAAATATGCTGCTGGACACACATATCTGTAAAGAGCGTCTCGATTACACAATGGGCCCTCATGTAGTAAAAATTACGTAGAGCAGGTTAAAAATACAACTCTCTCTGGCCCACAGATTTGACCTACAACTTGCACATGAGCTAAAGAAGACACGAAACGTTTCATTAGTGCTCATTTGTTGGGCCTCTTAGAATTTAGAACCAGGTCAGGCGACACTGTCGCTTTCTGCTGGGTGATCCCGTTCCCCCAGACACCTCTGTCCCCTCTCTCTGTGTGATCTGTGTTTGTGGAATTGGGGATTCACCACCCACCCCCGGGGAGGAGCTCTCCACCTGCTCAGGACTCGGGGAGTTCATCCGTCCAGCAGATGGCTGGGGAGCGCTCGCGCTGCGCCAAGCGAGGTTCTAGGCCTTGGGGATGAGACGTTGAAAAAAAAACCGATAAAAATCACTGCCTTCTTGCAACTTGTGGTCTAATCAGGTGAGAGAAAGACGAGACAAAGAAGGAAAGATTAGAGGGCGGGAGGGAGGGAAAAACCAAGTGTATTGAAGGTTTGCTCTGTGCTGGGCTAAACATGGTGACAGTGCTGTTATGTCCCCATTTTACAGATGTGGAAACTGAGGCCCAGAGAGGTTAAAGTCATTGCCCAGAGACTCCCAGCTTAGAAGTGGTGGAGGCATGACTTGAACTCAGGCCTGTCTGGATTCAAAGCCTCTCAGCAGTCTGGATGAGTGAGTGAATTCCAGGGTGAATGAATGAGTGGCTGCCTGAGCAAATACGCCCCACCGTGAGGTCCCTGCAGCAGAGATGCCGAGGGCTTTTCAGAACCAGGAGGATCCAGGCCTCTCTCCAGCCACTCTTCCCTGCCGTCCAATTCCCCAAGAATATTTAGGATCCAGAGCCAGACCCCTCGCCGCGTCGTAAGGCACGTGAGTTGCCTGGACTCCTGTGCTCGTCCCCGAGCCACTGCTCATTCTGCCCTCAGCCCGACAGCCCATTCTCCACCAGCTGCCAGAGGCATCACAAACGCCCAGTCAGGCGATGCCTCCCCTGCCCAGAGCCCTCCATGGCTCCCATCTCACTCGAAACAGAAGCCAAAGTCCCTGCAAGGCCCGCGGGCCCTGTGTGTCCTGCCTCATGGCCTCTGACCCTGGCTCCCAGCACTGCCCCCAGCTCCCTCTGCTCCAGCCACACCTCCTCCAATACCCTAGACACACGCCCCTTCTGGAACGTTCATCCTTGCTCTTCCCTCTGCCTGGAAAGTTCTTCCGCAGGGTCCACCGGCTCCCTCCATGAGCTCCCAGCTCTTTGCTTAAGGGTCTCCTCCTCCGTGAAGCCCTCCCTGACCACTCACTTTCTCACTGCAGCCTCCACCCTCCAGAGTGCTTGTCACCACCTGACCCATTTTCCTACATCTCTGCACTGCTGTTTGTCTCCCCCTTAAATAGGATGTCAGCCCCAGAGGGCAGAGTTTTTTTCCCAGTCCCTGCCTGGAATGCCTTTCATATCAATTAAAACCAAATTCAGACATCAAAACCAAAAGCCTTTACTCGGCACATTCTCGGTGCCAGCACAGTGACCGCCTCTGTCCTGCAAGATGCTGCCCATCCACCAGGCCCGGCTCAGGCCTTCCCTGACCTCGCCAGTTCTCCTTCTCTTTGTGTCACCTAATTTCCATGAGCATTGTTTCTCTGCATGCTCCCCTCCCCCCACAACTCTATAAAACCTCATTTGAGGAAACTGAGTCCCAAGTTAGAAATAGAAGCTTCCTTAAGACAACAGATCTCTTCTGCATCTTGTCCCCAGAGTGCCAAGGACAGTGCTGGGAAGGCAGGGACTTGGTGTCTGTCTCGCTCACTTCTGTGCTCTCGGCACACCAGTGGCTGGTATCCAGTGAGCGCTCCCCAAATGTTTAACTTTGAATGGATGTGAAAGGGATAAACAGCAGCCGAGGAGAGTGACGTTAGCCTGGGCTGGGGGAATCACATTTGAACTGAGACATGAAAGATGAGGAAGAGTCACCAGCAAAAGTTGTGGGAAACAGCACATGCAAAGGGCCTGGGGCAGGAATGAGCTTGGCAAGTTGGAGGAACAGCAAGGAGGTCAGCATGGTTCCAGTGGAGTGAGCTGGGGGGAGAAGGAGGAGGAGATGAGCCCGAGAGGTCAGCAGGGGCCAGACCAGAACCTTGGAGACTGGGAAGGAGAGTCTGCATTTTATTCTAGAGCAATAGGGAGCCACTGAAGGTTTCAGAGCAGAAGAGTGACATGATTTGATTTACATTTTTAAATGCTTGTTCTGACTGCAGGGGGTGGGCATGGACTGAGGGAGGCAGGAGTGGACGCCAGAGCCCGGGGCAGAGGCTGCTGTAACTATCCAGGAATGCCGTGATAGACGATGGGCTCAGCCCCGGGGGCCGTGGGGGCGCAGGCCCTCTTTGCAGAACGACTCGGTCTTCCAGTTTGGCTGTGTGGAGTCACATTAAGGTTTGGGACCAAAGCCCCTGCTTACAGTGAGATGTGGCTGTGTCTGGAAATTCTCTTGTTCCCTGGACACATTCACATGGGGACCTCGTGGGAAGGAGAGGCTGCTGGACCAGCGCCTTGTCCCAAATGCCATCAAACACAATACTAATGGCCCCCAAGCCCTGCACCCCCCCAGAGGCTCCCTATGGGGTCTTCACCCCCCCTCCCAGCTTTCCTTCCCCCTCTTGGAGGACAGCCTCGCTGGAGTCTGCACTCAGCCCTGAAGCTCATATTTGTTTTGCTAATTGATATAAATGACTTGCCTTTCACAGCCCAGCATCGGCACTGAGCAATCCACGTTAATTGGGTTGGAGGAGGAAAATTAAGCACTTCAATTGGCCATTTTTCAGGATGAAAAATGGGAAAGGAGAAAAATTACTCTGCTGAAAGAGAAGAGCTTTGAGCGGCTGAAATCACCTCTGGAGGAGGGGCAGAGGCTGCCCTGGGGAGGGGTCTGGACTCCTGGGGAAGCCACCCGCGGAGAGGGAAGATGGTGATGAGGTCACAGCCTGCCCCTCATGCATAAAGCGTTTAAACTGACCAAGTGCTTTTCAAAGGCAGGTCTCATCCAATGTCCGTGGTTGCCTTGTGGGCACCACTACCCCACCCCCGGGTCAAACAGGAGCCTAAAGTTGAAGGACAGGAAACCCAACTCCAAGAGGTGTAAGCAAAAAGGAAATGTATAGGCTCATAGAACTGAAAAATCCTGAGGGTGGTGTGGGCCTCAGGTAGGGCTGGTTCCAGGGACTCTAGTCAGTTTCTCCCAGTCTTGCAGTGCTGTTCTGTTCCTCTTCCATCGCTGGGGGGAGATGCCAGCTGCCTGTGAAGTAACCCCAGAGGGAGGACCTTCTCTTCCTGGTGGCACCTGTGGGTTTCTCAGGATTCACCTGATTGGATTAACCTGGTCACATGCCCATCTCTGACGCAAACACTGGAGTCAAGGGGGTGGGGTTTGCTCACTGCCAGGGCTATCCACCGTGGTGCCTGCTGTCAGTTAGAAAAAGTGCCCCTTGTTCTCGGGAGAAGCAGCCCTACACCAGGACCCAGGCTTGGTGGGCAGGAATGTTGGTCCCTGTGCAGGCACGACCCACCCAGGTGCACCCAGCGGTCCTGGCTGTGCGATTGCCAGGCCTGGATCATGCACCTCCCATGGAGTCAAGCATGGGTTCCCCCCACACACACACACACAGTGCATGAACCAAGAGTGGAGGACGGAGGTTCCCCAAAGGACGATCAGGGTGCTGTGCCCAGAGGGAAGATTTCATTCATTCACTTAATATATTTCTATGAAGTGCCTACTATGCGCCAGGTGCTGTGCTAGGTACTGGAGACACAGCAGTGAAGTAAGTGAGCACAACTCCTCCCAAAGCTCATATCCCAGCAAGGGAGACAGGCAACCAATGAATTAATTGATTAATTGTATAATAATCAGATGGCAACAGTGCTATGGAGAGAAAGCAGGACAGGAGGATGGGGTGGCGGGGGGACACCTCACTGACAAGGTGACATCTGAGTAAAAATTGGAGGAGGTGAGTCATGCGGATTCTCTGGGGAAAGAATTCCAAGAAAAAGAAAAAGCTGGTGCAAAGGCCCTGGGTCCGAAGATGAGGTGGCCTGAGCCCAGCGCGCAGGGCAGAGGCTGCTGGGTCTGGCGGGCCACTGTGAGGAGGTTGGTTTCTAGCCGGTGTGAGATGAAAAGCTGCTGGAGGGTTTTGAGCAGAAGAGGAACCTGATCCAACGCGGGTTCTAACAGGGTCACTCAGATGGCTGTGCAGAGAATAGTCTGTCACGGGGGAGGGTGGAAGCAGGGAGACCAGTGGGGTGACGGCAACAGTCCTGGGGGGATGAGGGGGCCTTGGACTGGGGTGGCTGCAAAGGTGGTGATGACAGGTGCTTGGATCCTGGGTACAATCTGGAAGCGGAGCCCAAGGGTTTGCATCCTGAGTGAGCAAGAGAGCAGCTGGCCCTGCAGGTGATGAGCTGATAGATACGGAGGCAGAACCCAGCAGTTGATGGTCTGTATGTAATACGTGTTCCTACCGTGCACCTGTCTCCTCTCGCACCTTCTCAGGCCCCACCCTCTCCAAAAACTGCCACTGCCTCTCCTGCTCCAGAGCCACCTCACGGGCCTGGCTGAGCCCCTGGGCGGGGCCCGTGTGACCCACAGAAAGAGGGGCTGTGACCCGGGACCCCGAGACCAGGGCCATCCTGGGGGTGGGAGGGGGCACTCGGCGCAGCCCTGCCCTCCAGGAGGAGCCCCTCAGCGTGCCTGGTCCCCAGAGACCGAGGACATGGCCTTCCTGAAGCAGCCCCCTTCCGTGGGTCTGCCTGGTGCCACCCTAGTGTCCCCTGGGAAAACTCTGGGCTCTCCTGCTTGGGATTCTTGTAGTTGCAAGTGACAGAAGCTCAATTCAAACAGATTTCAGTGAAAAGAGGGAATTTAGTAGCTCGTGTAGCTAAAAGTCAGGTGTACCAGTGTCTGACCCAGCGGGCTCCAGGGGCTCCGACAATTTACTCGTGACTCAGCTCTCTCCGTCTCGGGCCCTGCTTTCCTCTGAGCTGGCTTCCCTCTCAGGCGGGTTGTCCCCTGGGGTGACCAAGGTGACCGCCAGCAGCTCCCAGTTTCTGTCCCACCAACCCAGCAGCCCCAGGGCAGAGAGAGTCTGTTCCTAGTAGATGCAGCAAAGCCCCAGGGCAGGCTCTCACTGGGTCATTTAGGGTCACCTGTCCATCCCACAGCCACTCAGAGCGTCCAAGAGGAAGAGGACAGTCCAGTCTGCTCGGCCACCCCAGGGTCACCTGCCCACCTCCACTGTTGGGGGTTGGGGTCAGCCCCACCCAGTCCACACAATGGCTCCTGGGAGGGAGGGCTGAGTCCACAGTGGGCCGTCACAGGTGCACAGGGATGGACACACGGACAGAAATCACGGATGTGCACTGTGGCTCCTTATCCCAGAGCAGGAGAGTGGATTCCAAGAGGTGGGAGGTGCCTCAGCCGAGGTCACGGAACCGGAACCGGCCAGAGGAGGGTTTTCAGCCCAGGGCTTCACAGGCGGCCCCTGGGAGCGCAGCAGCTCCAGTCTTTTCCACCCTTGACACCCATGAGTTCCCAGGAGACGCTGGGTCATGGGGGGAGGCCGCTCTCCGGAACTACACACCTTGTCTCAACAGGGCAAGCCTCACGTGTGGACCCCAAAAACCAACCTGTGAAATACAAGCAACCCCAGGAAGCCCTTCTCTCCCCGGAGTGGCTGCCAACACCCCTTCCGTGCGCCTCCCCCAGCTCGGAAAACATCGATGCAGACTTGTCCATCAGGCCGCTTTCCCCCTCCTGACTGAGAGGACCCACAGCCACACAGCAGGAGGAGGAAGAGACCCACAGCGGGGAGGAGTCTTGAAAGGAGGGAGGGAGGAGGGAGGGAGGACAGAGTGAGGAGGTAGGTGGGAGGAGGGAGGACATCGGCTTCCCTCAGAGCTCAGCGAGGGCCCTGCTGTCCCCCCCATCACACCTGGGTGCAAATCCATGCCTCGTCCCCAAATGTGCATGTGTGCTTGCAGGAGCACATGCCCATGGGGACACTGGTAGATACACGTGTGCGAGCATATACCACGTGCGTGTGCAAAGCCTATCTACAGCACATACATGTGCCTACATACATGGACACCCCCCATGAATGCACTCACCCATGGAGCCACGCTCACACCACACTCACACACACCCAGAGCGTTTTCCCACCATCTCACTCACTCCTGGGCACAGGACCGCTCCCAGGTGAAGCTGTCGTGAGGATTGCGAGAGTGTGCTTAGAAGAACGTCTGACAAACAACAGGCCCTCAAGAAATGCCAGCCGTGACCACCCAGTCCCGGTGCACGTCCACACACTCCTTCCCACACATGCACGCCCCTGCACATCCCACACCAGTGCCGACACCGGCCATGCAGCATGCACACAGATGTGCACAAATATGGCAATCCCAGAGTGCACGCTTGCACCTGTGCACGCCAGCATCCACCCCCACAGAAGGTGTGTGCAGCTTTGCACACATGTACCATGTGCACCCATCGAACATGCACTCCCCATACAAGCATGTCCCCATGTGTACCATGTGTACACGTCCCCCCCGCACACAAACATCCCTCCTCTCCCAGCAGGGCCAACGCCTCCATCCCCTCCCTCTTGGACCCCACACAGTGCTCTGCAGGCCTGAGCCTCACCAGGAGCCGCCGGCAGAGGAAAGTGGCAGTCCTCAGCTGAGTTCATGAAGGGCGGGGTCCCCTCCCCCCACCTCACCCCATCCCTCAGTGGAACTTTCTGGGAAGCTCTTTGTGGACTCGCAGGCTCACAGATCAGCTGTGTTGGAAGGGCCCTTACCTAATCAAGTCTCGAGTTGGAAAGGTGAAGAGGCTGAGGCCCAGGGAGGGGCACCCCCCGTCCATGGTCATCCAAGGAGCCGGAGCCCAGAACCCACCTGGTAACCACGGAGCCGGTCCACAGCTGGGGGAGGAGTGTGGTCCAGGCAGCGCAGGCTGTGGGGTGAGAGGCCAGAGCCATCCCCAGGGCTGGGAACCCTGCTGGGGAGATGGCCACTCCAGGAGGGCCAGAGGTGAGAGCACCAGAGAGGCTCACCCCAGGCCTAGAGCCTGACTGAGAGCAAACGTCTTGGAGCTGGGCTTCCATCGGGCAGAGAGGTGGCGGTGCTGGGACCTACTGAAGGCCCAGGGCCTGGGATGTTTTGGCAGAGTTCGTGTGCCCTGGGTGTGCACGTGTGAGCATGTGGAGGGTGTGCGTGGGCTGGGGTGGGCCTGGGCTGCGTTTGCCATGTGTGTACGTGGGGGGCAGCATGGATTTTCATGAACACGGCGTGTGCACAGAGATTGTAGGAGGTCCTGATGCTGAAATGCTTTATCTTCTCGCTCCCCGCAGCACTGACTTTTCCAGGCCTGCACAGTCTCGAAGCTGGTGAAACGCCCCCAACGAGACACTCGCCGAGGCCTGCCTGACCCCGGCCTCCTGGGGAGAGATGATTAATTCTCCATCATTGCTCTCTGCCTGGGCCTACCGGACCCCAACCCCCACCCAGCAAGGCCTGGAGTCTGCTGCACTCCCTCCCTGCCTCTCCTCCCAACCGTGGATGGACAACCTCGAGGCGTGAAGGCAACAGCTCCAAAGAAGTCTGTCTGAGGCAAACAGGACTGGGGTCCCCCCATCTCACGTTACTTTTAATAATGATGTTGATAATAAAGTAGCTACCATCTATTGAGCAATTTCCACACGCTGGGCACTGTTCCAACTACCCCAATACACAGGATCTCACGCAAACCCCCAAGCCCGATTCAGTAGTTATTGTTATAGATGGGGAGACCGAGGCATGAAGTAGGCAGTGAGTTGCCCAGGTTGAGCCATGGAGGCAGCATGTAAGCTCAGGCAGACCGGCTCCAGAGTAAAGTCATCTTCAAATCCTTGTGCAAGAATCCATGCTCCAGAACAGCCAAGAAAACCAAGAAGGAGGGAGGGACGGGGATGGGCTGTGGCGCGACCGCTTGTCTCCGCAGTTTTCAGAGCCGCCGTCGGCAAGCCCTGCCTGTGGAACAGTCAAACAGAACCGATCGCAACAGAGCAGGGACCCCAGAACAAAATCCCAGGAGACACGAGACCCTGACGTTCCTGCCAGGCCCTGGGCTCGGCCCGGGTGGATGGGCTGGTTGGACCGATCCTCTTCCTTGAGGGGCGTGCCCGTAGGTCTTCTCATACAGGAGCCATGTGTACCCCATGGAGCGTTAAAAGCCTGGATGTAAAAACAGCGACCTCCTCGAGGGCGGGGACTGTCGCCGTATCCACGCCATCTAACCTCGGGCCTGGCGGGGCTGGGCACTGAGGACCCATCGAGGGAGAGCAGCCTGGGGGGAAAGGGGCAGAGTAGAAAGATTTTAGTCCAGGACCACTTCCCACTTCTGGGACTTAGGGAAATTTATTCTATTTCCCTGTGTCTGTTACTCCATTTGTGAGATGAAAATGCTAATAAACAGCATCTGCCTCATACAACTCTAATATAGAAGATTAAGCAGTAAATTGATTGTACCTAGTACAGAGTTCTAAGAAAGACAGTAAAAACTCTCCATTATTATTATTGCTGTTGTTGGGATTATTATCACAAATGAACAACCAGGATCTAAAAACCCTGGGGGAGAAAGGAGTATTTACTTCTTACCTGGTACTCCTCATGGAGTGGAGGGGGTGGGGTGGGGCCACATCTCAAGGCTTCGTGGGGAATTTCCCAGCCTGCTTTGTGAATTTCAACCCATTTCGCAAATGGGAGAATGGAAGTGAGGACGTTTGCGAACGGGCACCCCAGGGCGACCTGCTGAGGCAGAGGCAGGGGTGAAGGGTGTGAGGAATGACTCCACCGTGTGCACCAGCAGCTTGGGGGGCGACAGGAAGGAAAATAAAGAGAAACCTCATCGCATCGCCTCCCGCAGAGGCCTCCAGCTCAGCAGGTTCATGACATATAAGCTCTCCAGGGAGTCCCAAATTGTACTCACTTCTCTCTCTTTTTTTTGAGAAGCAGTGAGCATTGTCTTAGAGGTGGGGCCAGTTCTTTAAGGAGCTGGAATCGTCATCCCTTACCCAGCCGGGCCCACAGGCAGTAATTCACAGAGTGAGGAAGCCTCGGGGCCCCTGCAGCCTTTACTGAGTCTCGTCTCCCGAGCAATCAAAGACTCTCGGGGAAGATGAGCTGATGGCGGGACTTTCAGAGAGCAGCCCCGTGTCCCTCAGTGGCCACCACTTCTGCGCCTCGAGCTCACTCAGGTCTCCTCCCGCCTCGCTGATAAAAGCCTGTCTGGATCCACCCGCTGCACTGCCAGACCCTCGCCCCTGTGCAGGCGTCCCGCCCGTCGCCCTGGTTCTCTGTGCCTGTTGGTCATACTTTTATTTGAGAAGTGGCTAACGGATATAAAAGTGCAAAGAACAAAAACAAACACACTCGTATCAACACACCCAGAATGGACAATATTAACACTTTATCCTGCTTGTGACTTTAGTTCTTTTTTAATAAAGGCAATAAAAATTAAAGTCTCTTATTTCCTAGCGTGTCTCATTTCCTCATCTTAGAGACGATGATTATGAATTTAGAGTGTACCTTTCCAATTCAGTTATTATTTTAAAAACATTTAGTAGATTTGATTTTTTAGCGCAGTTTTAGGCTCACAGCGAAATTGAGGAGAAGGTGCAAAGATTTCTCATATCCCCGCTGCCCCCACACAAGCACAGCCTCCTTCACTGCCAACATCCTCCACCAGAGTGGGACATTTGTTATAGTCCATGGACCCACAGTGACACATCATTATCACCCAGAGGCCGTCGTTCCCATTACGGTTCACTGTTAGTCCTGTGCTTTGCGTGGTTTTGGACAATGTATGACGTGAACCCATCATTATGGTGTCATTCAGGTAGTTTCACTGCCCTGGAAATGCCTTGTGCTCCACCCATTCACCCCTCCCTGCCCCTTAGACAGGTGGTTTTAATGAAATATTGTCAATAATGTTTTCCACCAGGCACATCTTAGCTTTCAACTTGTCCTGAGCGTCTTGGCTACGGCCCTTCTCTCCCGTCATGCTGGGCCCTTGCCATCGACTGTGACAGGGACGCGTGCAGAGGAGGGGACTCAGGGTGGGGAATTTGGGGCTCGGCTGGGGACATGCTATGTCTGAGGGGCCACAGACTTCCAAGGGGGGCTGTCCAGCGGCAGCTGGAGCCTCACGTCTGGAGATTCAGCGAGAGAACAAGCAGCTTTGTAGGGTGTGAGAACCAGCTCCCCTTTCACTCCCCATGTCCCAGGCAGGCACGTCGTGGGAGGGACAGGGGCTTGGTGCTGTCTGACCCTCATTCTTTCTGGAAGCTTCCTTGGAGTTCTGCGGGAGCTCCCCTTCCCGCCCCCTCTCCTGCTGATATTTGCTCTTGCACTGTCTGCCACGCTAACTGCACAGCTTGTTTGTGAGAAATGCTAACAAAGCCGCCACCGTGCCATCACATTAGCAGCTCTCTCTTCCTGGGGGGCGGCAGGCACCCAACAAGGCCCCACAATCAGGCTCTTAACACAGCTAATTACTGTCCTCCAACAGGCAGGCGAGAAGCTTCCTGAGGCTTCCACCGACTCAGAATTGCTGACGTGGATTCCAGAAGGGTCTCCCTGCCAGGCTGGTCTGGACGCCCCGAGAGCCTCTCAGGACTGGCCCGGTTCCCCACCCCCCATTTGGCAGAGGGGAGCCTGAGGCCCAGAGAGGGGCTGACCGCTCTCCTTTTGTGGATGAGAAAACCAAGGCTCAGAAAGGCAAGTGACAATGCACCCAAGTCAGCTCAGGGCTGGGGACCAGAGGCCAGGCCTCCCGTCTCCCACACCAGTGCCATGTCACCTCTCCCCTGCCAGGTGCAAAGACCTTTCTCCCCAGTGCGGTAGGTCAAAGGGGGACAGGACTCTATATGTGGGGTCCCTGGTGCTTAGAGAAGAGGGGCTTGCCTCATGCCTCTGTCTGCTGAATCTGCCCACCCTCCCACCCTTCCCAGCTCCTCCCGCTGGAGGCGCACCAACTTCTATGGCTCCCCCCGACGCCCACGGTCTATGCCTCTCAGGTTAACTCTTCCTTTCCCACTGCCCAGTTTCCTGGGCCAACACTCTCCCCGTGTGACTCAGTGGGGCTGGCCACACACTCCTGGTGCCTGGAGCTGTGTGTCCAGGTGTCCAGGCCTGGTCCTTTTGTGTCCTTCTAGCCATGGTGGCTGGTCAGACATGGGCTTGTGCCCAAGTTGGTCCAATGCAAACCTGCTGGGCATGAAAGAGGGGAAAAGAGACACGCCCTTCTCTAGGGTTCTCCAGCTCCGAGAGTACGATGCAGGCCTGGAGGACCCGGGAGCCTGCTTGGGAAGCCAGCCCAGATAAGGGTCTACCAGCCACGACATTTTGGGTTAAAAGTGACAGAAAAATCCATTCAATTTGGCTTGACAGAAAAAGAGGATTTATATTAGCTCAATAAAGCTCAGCTCAATCTTGGCACTCAGAATTCTGTGAGAACTCTCTCTCCAGCTCTCAGCTCGCCTTGCCTCTGTGTCAGCTCTGCTCTCGGGCTGACATTTTCCCGGAGCGTCAGGGATGGCCTCCCATCTTGGCCATTCGAGCCAAACGAGGGACCTTTCCCAACGATGATGCCAAAGTCCCAGGGTTGACTCCATCTGGACCAACTGGGTCACGTGTGCAACCCTGAGCCAGTCAGTGTAATTTGGAGAATAGGATGCTCTGGTTGGTCAGGTCCTGATCATGTGATAACCGGGGCCATCAATGACTTTGCTCTGCCTTCTGCCCCCATGATTCACTGGGAACAAGGAGATTGCTTAGCAACCAGCTCCTGGCTCTTTTCCCGCACCCAGGATGGGGAAAGCCACGCTGAATGCTGAATTAGAGGGATCCTCAGTGCTTGGGTTTCTGCAGGCTGTGGCTCCCTGAGGACAGGACAGCAAAATGACCTTGGGTCCAATCCTGACAGTGACACTTACTCACTGAGAGATTTTGGGCAAATTACTCCATGTCTGTCCCCTCTTCTGTTAAATGGAGATAGCAGGGGTCCTATCTCGGAGGGTAGTGATTTCACAAATCACAAATAAGGTGATTTGAGAGGGGGACGTGGAAGAACGCCTCACCCGTAGCTGGGGCTCAGGAAGGAGAGCTAGCCATTCCCCGTACGAGGAAGAGGTGCCCCTCACTACCTCTGGCAAGGACGGCCTCCCCACTTCCCCCGGCGCCCTCCATCTCCCAGGTCACAGGAGGGGCAGAGTTCTAATGTGGACATCAGCCCGTGTCACCTCCTCACTAAAAATTCCTTAATGCCTCCTTCACAGCCTTCAAGGTCAAGTTCAGGCTCCTCACGCAGGTCTACAAGGTCGTGCAGGATCAAGACCCTGCCCGCTTCACTTCGGCCACGTGAGGCCCTTCTCACTTCAAACACACAAAGCTCATCCAGCCTCAGGGCCTTGCCCCCCACTGGTCCCGCTGCCCAGAAGAGTCTCCCCAGATATCACGTAACTGAGTCCCTAAGTTCAGACGGGTCTCTTCCCAAATGTCACCTCCTGGGGGAAACCTTCCCTGAGCATCTGATCTGAGATAAACCGCCTCCCCCATGCCCCTTCTGTCCCCATCAGCCTGTTGCTCACGTCTCCGTGTCACTTATTATCTGAGACAGTCTTAGTCTCGTGTTCTGTTTTTATTGCTGTGAGGGGCGCTGGGGGCTTGGAGAGCACTGTCCAGACACGGTAAGTCAGGAAGGAAAACAGCCAGGTCTTAGGGCCTAGACTGGGTCCCTCCTAGCGGAGCATCAGAGGCTGCTTTTGAAGGAAAAGCTTTGCAGAGCCAGCCGATGGGGTCCTCGGACGCCAGAGGCAATTGCCGTTGCCAGAGGCTTTGCCAGGTCATCGCCGAGGCTGAATCGGCTCTCCTGTCCCTTAGTGGTGAACAGCACAAAGCTGGCCACCCACCCGACGTGTCAGACCCTTCTCCTGGAAAGGAGGCCACCACCTGGTGGGTAAATCCCCCGTGGTCGGCAGCCCGGAATGCTGTGTTGGCAGAAACCAAATGGCCTGCAGAACCGTTTCTTATTTTTAATCTTCTCAAAACCAGGGTCTTAAAGCATTTACTTTTCCATCCTAGTAATTTTGGAGGCAATTAGCTGTTGGGTGTGCTTGCCCGCCGGCTCCCTCTCCGCGCGTCTGCTGGTTCGGTGCGCTCACGCCTGCCCAAGTGTGCAGCTGTGGAAGCTTTGTTAATCTGCTCTTAAAGCACAATTTTTAACAAGCCTCTTAAATGATAGAGGCGTTTGTGCATAAATAGCACACCCTAAGCCTCCCCTTGGGACACTAACTGGATTTATTAAAAACGCTGTGATTACCAAGCTTTATATATCAACGCCTTTAGCACAAAAATATGTGATCTAATCCCCCTCCCACAGCCCAACCCCGATGCGGACGGGCAGCTGGGAGGGGAGGTAGGAACCTGAGGACATCGCCACGAAGAGCGAAAGAAGCCAGTTTTAAATATTTTAAATGAATCCAGGCCAGCCAAATAAAACTTATTTTCTCCAACACTAGCCCAGGGACGCGTGGAGACAAACAGACCCAATTTCCTTCCATGACCAAACCTTTCCACCATGCTGGGCCAGGGTGAGGTCACCCTGACACCTTTCTCTGTGACTCTGGGGAGGGCCCACTTGCAGCCCTATGATGGGGCCTAAACTCCACCACCCGAACCACCCTGCCTGCAGGAAAGGCAGCGTTTCCCAAGGGGCCCCCATTTGCACGCCCCTCGCGACTGCTGCTCTGGGTCAGCTCAATCCCCCACCTGCACGACTATTTAATATTCTAGAAATGGACCCATTCTTTTACATTTTAGCCTCAAGCCAAGCAATATTGTCTACCAAATCATAGATCTGTTGTGCTAGCTATAACTGTTTTTGTTTAAGACTGCAAAGAACAAATAGTGAAATGATGCTGGCCGGCTGGCGCACCGTGTCTATGGTGTGACCTGCCGTGCGCTTGGAGGAGGCTGGAGGGCCCGGTACCCCGGGATGAGAGCAAACAGCACTGACCGTGACTGAGAGTGTGTCTGGCACCTTGAAGATTCAAAGAGGAAGCCTCAATTTTCCAGTCCAGAGACGGCAGTCCAGGAGGCCGGCAGCAGCGGGGAGCAGGTGCAGACAGTGCCCCCTTCAGACCAAATTCAGGAGCGCCTCCCCTCTGAGAAGGTGCGGCCTTTCGATAACTAAGGAGACGCTGTCCTGGTGTGTTTGTTTTGTTTCTAGTTATAGGTAAATAATCAGAGTATGTGATGGCCGGAACTCCTGGGGAAGTAGAGGGAGGGGTCTGGAACAGTGAGAATAGTGAAGCTGGAGTCAGTAAACCCAGGGTCTCAACTTCAATCTGTGTCCAGTCAGTGTCGTCTCTCGCCTGGACTGTTACAAGTCTCCCTATTGGTCTTCCAGTGTCCACCCTGGGCCCCAACCCTGGGCCCCAACCCTGGGCATCTCACTTGGCAGCCAGTGGTCCTTTCAATGCTTTAAGCTGGATTATCATATTTCATCACTCGAAATCCTCTAGTGACCTACCTTCTTGCACAGAATAAAAGCCAAAGTCTTCACGATGGCCTATAAGGCCTTATATGATCTGACCACCCCAGCTCCATCCTCTCTCCAGCCCCCACGCCAACCACTCCCCCTACCTTGCTCACTCTGCTCCAGCCACATGGGCCTCCTTGCTGCTTCTCAAACTCATTGAAACTACTCCTGTCTCAGGGCCTTTGCATCTACTGGTCCCTCCACCTGGACTGCTATTCTTCATTATCTGCGTGACTCAATTCTCTTACTTTGGTCTCTGCAGATGTCACCTCCTCACAGAGCCCTCCCTGATCCCACCATAAAAGAAAGCATCCGTGGCTGTTTGCTGAATCATCTGCTTTGTTTTCCTTCTCAGCACATGTATATCCTACATACTCCTCTAATATAGATATGTATATATATATATATACACACACATACACATATATATACATTCACGTCTCTAAGTAAATGGGGGGAGAATGTTTTCAGAGAACATATCAACCTGAAAGTGACACTAGCCCCTGGGGTGAGGAATGAGTGGTTGGTGGCAAATGAAGGACTTTGTGTTATTTAAATATTTAAAGTACAATTGTATTATTCATGTAGTTAAGAATATTGGGGGAGGGGTCAGAGAGGAGAAAGAAAACTGCCTGGACTCAAGTAAATCTGGGTAAGAATGAAGATGGCGGGCCAGCCCGGTAGTGTAGTGATTGAGTTTGTGTGCTCTGCTTCAGTGGCCTGGGGTTTGTGGGTTTGGATCCCGGGCACAGACCTATGTACTGCTCATTAAGCCATGTTGTGGCAGCATCCCACATAGAGAATAGAGGAAGATTGGCACAGATGTTAGCTCAGGGCCAATCTTCCTCAGCAAAAAAAAAAAGAAGAAGAAGAGCGAAGATGGCCGTGAGCTCCCCAGCACACTGTGGAGAGGAGAGCCCAAATGTGCCAGTGGAGGCCCTTGGGCAAGGACCTTCCCTCAGTGCAGTGACCACAGGTGACTTTGAACACTAAACAAGAGGTCATGGACAGCCCCCAGGCTCAAAGAAGTATTTTTGTTGTGTCTTTACAATGCTTTAAAAATGGGAATTACTTGCCCATATTTTGAAAATGAGGAGATTTTGCATAAAGATCTGGGTCTTTGCCTTCTCTTGAAGAGATGAGCTGCCACAGTCAGCTGAGAAGCTGTCAGGCCTTTGGATGGTGGTGGGCCCTCCAGTTCACCGCGGCCTCCACCTCTCCTTACCGCCCCCTCCACTCTGAGGCTGGGTAACAGTGACCGTCATCGTTATGCTTGGGTTGCTGGAGTTCCTCTTGTAGATTTTAGAGGGTACTAAAATATGTCTTGTTCCCGTGTCTTTCTCAAATTTTGGGAAATTAAGGTAGACTAAGAGGGCCACATAGTTCTAGAAAAATGAGACGACCAGGTGGCTTGCCCTGGGCCTGACCCTCCAGCTCTGAGCCAGACCTCTCCAGGCCTGTGTGTTTGCCACCACTCGGCCAACCAGCCAGACGAGTTAAAGAGACGAAGGCAGCTCCAGCTGGTTGTCTCCTGGTGGCCCAGAAATGCAGGAAACACACCTTCGGCCCAAGCTTCACTGGCTACGCTTTACCTTGACCTGTCTGACCTTCGCAGGGGACTCCCCAGCCCAGGGGTCCCTAAGCTGTGTTTCCTTCTCTCCCCTGGACTGAAGAGAGGGACCCCAGGGGTGTCCCGGCAGGGAGGCAGGCTGAGCAGGCTGAGAGGAACCCCCACCCCCAGGCCCTGCCCCTTCCCCTGAGCATCTTCTTTCTTACCTCTTTTATTTCTTACAGAGAATCAGCTGTATCTTTCATTCTCTCTCATTTTTATCTCTATCTCTACGTCTACCTCCATCTCCATCTCTGTCTCTACCTCTATCTCCATCTCTAGGTAGAATGAATGAAACGTGCTCTAGGCTGAACCACCAGGCCCGCCCTCGGGTTTGGACCTGCAGAGGCAGGACCCCTCTGCCACCAACAGTTTTCAGTCTTTGGTAAATCCCTTCCTTTTCCTCATCTACAGATACACATGGCCTGGCTTACTTTAGGTCCAAGCTTTCTTTTAACTGTAAAATTCTAGGGCAATTCCAGAATCTTCTAAGTCACCAAACTCAGGATGCTGGGAAGTCAGAGCATGGGATGGTGGAGGTCCCGGGCTTGGATTCTGACCTGCTTCTGTCTGGGTGGCCTTGTGCAAAGGACTCAGCCGCAGTTCCTCATCTGCAACATCAGGGGACTCACAGGGTCGCCCCGTCTGAGGGCGTCCTGAATCGTGATTGAGAAGATACCCGTAAAGCCTGTGTGTGGTCCAAGCCAGGCAGGGAGTCAGCACTTAGCATGTGTCTGCATTTTAGAACTTTTGATGTTGTAGCTCACAAGTGGAGTGTGACACAGCAGGCACAGGCTGACAGGCTATTACATGAATCTTTTCTACAGACTGGTTTGTTTTGGGCCCCACCCCAGGTGTTAAAAAATTTACATGTATAAAATAAAAAATTATAAAAATTATATACAATTAAAAATCATAAAAAAATATATAATTTTTAAAATTTGCTGTCCTGTTTTTCATTTGAGAGATTTTGCATGAAAGCAAACTTCTGGTTCTGCTGGAAAAGTCAGAAGACTCGTCTCTTTGTCCCTCTTTCCACGTGCGGACAGTGGCGGGAGGCGTGCGGCGAGGGCCACTTTGGACTGGGCACATCCTTGTCAGTCCGTCACAGGCCCCACTGCCCACCTCTCTGATTCACATTACCCCTAGTCTCCTGAAGACGCTGAGGGTGCAACCTCAGGCTCCCGCTGAAGGGACCCGATGAACCATCCTGCAGATGTAACACTCTCGTGCGGCCCGGAGACGGTTCCCAAGGAGACCCACGGGTGTCCACCGGAGGAGGCGAGGCTGCAGTCTGGGCCTTGACCCAGACCGGCGGCAGGGAGCAGATGTCCCGCACCTGCGTCCTGCACAGCCCTCCAGCCACTGGTGTCCCCCTCCCAGGCTGGAACTCACGTGGCAGCCCTGGTCTGGCCCTGAGTGGCCCTGGAATACTCGCAATGTCACTGGATCAGAATGTGAGCTGCTCGCCCCCGGTAACACCTGTTAATGGCCACAGGAGGCTGGCCCATCAGATCAACGGTCCCAGAACAACTCTGTCCCCCAAAGAGGGGTGGGAGAAAGGCCTGGGGGACAAACAGCAGCCATCAGAGGCCTCATCCGGGCAGAGGGACTTGGTCGTTTCCTGAGCGATTGCCTTTGATTCCCCTTCTTGTGCTGGAAGGAGCTCGCTGCTGGCAGTTGGCGGCTACCGCCAGGCCTGTCACTCGATCCAGAATAATCACCCCGGGGGCCGGGACCTGCTTCTCAGACGAGATTTCCTCACCATCGCGGCAAAGGGGGACCATTCCTGGCTCTTGCACGTTACAAACAGGGTAAAATGTTATTGCCGGTTTTAGCTGTGAAAAGCCAAATTTCGAAATTGGTTCCTAGACCCCGAATCAATCAGGTAGGCATCCAGGAGGCAGGCCTGGAATGGCATTAATGGAATCGCACTGGACGGAAAAATCTCGAAAGTCATGCAGTACTTTTCTTCCCTTCGCCTTCCGCTGGCTCTGGTTGCAGAAGCTTCTGGGAGAAAATGCTGACATGGTCATCTTGGGTGGAGGGAGGTACCCGAAGGAAAGGGTGGGTGGGTCCTGGGTATGACCGCTGGCACTCAGCAAGCACTGGTCGCTTCCATTTCCTCTCTGAGAAGCTCCCCCTGAAGTTGTCCTCTCCTGACTATTTCCCCTGTCATTCAATAACGCCCTGTCCTCAGCCGCAGGATTCCTGTTCAATAAAGTGTCGTCTATAAGGTGCGTTTCCAAGTTTGGGGAGGCAGCCACACACAGAGCCGGTTGACCAGCCACTGGCCTGGTGGACGACATCTGCAAAGCAGCTTAATGTCCACCGTCCGCCACCTCCCCGATCTGCTCCTCCTCCCCAGCCTCCCATCTCTTGAACGGCACCACCATCTGCCCGACAGCGCAGCCCAAAGCCCAGGCATCAGCCTGGCTCTCCTTCCCTCACCTCCCACCTGCCATCCATCAGCGAGTCCTCCCGGGCCGACCTTCAAAACATGACCTGCCACAGCCACCCTCTCTGCCTGCACACCCCCAACCTGCTCCGCGCCACCGCCGTCTCCGAGGGACGGCCGGTCTGCTCCTGTCCCTGGGCCACCTCCTTTCCAGCTGCAGCCAGGGTGGGCCTTTGAAAACACGAAGCAGATGTCATTCGCCTGCTCAGGACACGTCAGTGGCTTTCCACTGTTCTCAGAATCAAATCTAGTTGGGGGACACCTAGGCAATCTGAGGGGACCTTTAAAAGGCACCTTATGTTGGCCTGGGGTGGGCACTCAGGAACACGGGTGATGGAGAAGCAGCGCCCAATATTCTAGGGTTTGGGGTCTGTCTCCTCAGGCCTTAGACACCAGAGCCCCCGCTGTGCGCTGTCCATGTTAGCAGGGCCCCAACTTTCAAAGCCCGCAACTCACGCCTGAGAGAGCCCTTCCCCGTCCCAGTGTCCATCCTGCGGACCAGGCCAGGGAGATGTCCGGGAGGTGCCATCCCCGCTGACGCCCCATCTACCCGTTCTCGTAAGTAAAGGCCCATCAGTCGTCAGAGGAGGCGGGAACTCGCTGAGGATTAGTAAATGTTTTCACCGTACTTCGTTTCACAACCACCTTCTACTTATTTCGGTGAATATGGGTTTCCTACTCACAGTCAGGATACAACATGCATTTTAAAATGAAATTATTTAAGCATAAACATACGAAGTCTGGTTCAGACAAATCTTGAGAGTAGCGATGGCCCTGGTTACTGTAGAGTCAGTGGGATTGGCTGTGCGTGGCTCATGGTGGGGACCCCTGAGCTGCACTGGTGCTCCACGGGCAAGGGCCATGGATTATTCAGCTGAGGGTCGCAGAGCCTGCCCAAGACCTGGCCCCCAGAGATTTGTCTGGGTTGGATCCAGCCAGTAACACCTATCCACAGGTGCCCCTGAAAGAGCCCCCACCGCCATAGCCTTGCTGCCCAAGGACACAACGCAAACCAGGTCCTCCCCGTGCTCCTCACTCTGCAGAGAAAGGGAGACCGTCCCAGGCTCTCCCCACCCTCCCTTGCAGCTGGGGGAGGACCCGCCTCTCTGCCCGCGCATCATCTCAGCCAGCCCTCCCCGCCAGCCCCAGATTCTCGGGACAGCTGTTCACCTGCCCCGGGACTGGAGGAAGCCTGGAATGATCTTAGTCCGGAAGTCTCCAGCCCAGAGAACTGCCAGGAAACAGAAGACGAGAGATTTTTTCCAGACCCCACCTCCACATGCCGGCTGTATCAGTGGTGAGGAAATGTGTTGAAGCTTTGGGGATGAGCATTGTTAACATGGGTCTAGGCAGAAGGTCCTCACTCCTCTATGAAGAGGGCCCCTCTCCTGGAAGGAGCTTGGCCGCCTTTCAAGGCCAGTTGAGCTGCTGCAGAGGCAGTCCTGGCTCTTTGCAACAGGAAAGGCTCCCGGC
This sequence comes from Equus quagga, assembly GCF_021613505.1. Lineage (NCBI taxonomy): Eukaryota > Metazoa > Chordata > Mammalia > Perissodactyla > Equidae > Equus > Equus quagga. The sequence goes on from NC_060278.1 coordinate 98,709,143, forward strand.
ACTGAGCTGGAGGATGGGCTGCTGGCTGGGGGATGCTGGACACCACAGACGTGGGGCTCTGAGATGCATCCACTCCCTGGGTCCATCCTCACTCACTCAGGGTGCGCAGGTGTGTGTGTACAGACATTCCCAGCAACGTTAGTTACAACAGTGAAAAATAACCTTTCAGATTGGAACAAGTCAACATCCTCTGCCAGGAGACTGGTTAAACGGTGCCGTGGTGAAGAACAAGGGCTCTGGGTTCAAATCTTGGTGCTGCCGCTTCCTATATATACATATAAGCTACACATATAAGTGGATATACATAAAAACCTATTGTGTCTAAATATCCACACACGCATAGATGTGCTTTCCACCTTCCAAGATTTTCCTTGCTCGGCTCTCCCCGTCCTCATCACACCCATAGCTCCCTTTCTTAACCCAGCCTATTCTGTTGGTTTCCATCAAGAATCATCAATGCAAAATTATAACCCAAGCCCAACATTTCACTTATTTCAACCACAGATTCTCCAGCAAACACTTGTTGATCCCAAGACAGAAGTTCTGATGCTCAATCACCCACCTGGTGTTTCGGGGAAAAATCCTAAGGGTTGCCTTGCTCTGTCTCCGGACTTCAGTCCCCCAACCACATGCCAAGTCGGTCCCCTGCTCGCCACTGTCGCGCCCTGGCCGGGCGCCTTCATCTCTCGCCCGATTAGGACACTGGCTTCCTCCAGGCTCTCGCTCCTCCGCCCTCGCCCCCAACAGCCCTTCCTCCACGTAAAGACGGAGGGAGCTGGTTGGAATCTAAGACAGGCCATGTCCCTCCTCTCTTTTAAAAGCCCTCCCCCATGTGTCTTTCCCTCAGAATTAACCTCACCACGGCCACCACGGGGCCGGCTTAACTTGGTGCCGCCACCCTCCCTAAGCTCAAGTCCGCCTGGAAGCAAAACTCCCGCCAGAGTCTCCACGATCTGGAAACGTCCCCCAGTGGCCCCATGTGGCCTGTTCTGAATGGGACCATGCTCGTATATGCCAAACGGTCCATGCAAGCCCACAGCTCTGAATGCGTCCTGGCTGTGAGTTCTTTTTGAGAACTGCCTGGAAAACATCTGTGCGCAGGATCATTAACACACATTGTCCTATGAGGAGCACCTTGGCTTTGCGCTAATCACCTATTCTTGGCGGCTAAAAGACTGACTCATGTTTTTAAAATGAATTCAAATAGGCTACAGATTTGCAATTGTATCATCACCACAATTTAAGAGTTGATTGCAAGGTCTTAACAAGAAAACCTGAATATTTTTCTGCCAGCAATATTATTCCAAATTCTGTTCTCCTTTGACTGTGGACAGAGGATAAAGGCCCACCGCTCACTCGATCAACAGCTGGCACTTGTTACCACACAAAAGCCTCCAGGATCTGTCTCCTGTCTCTCCACTCTCACGCTCACCGCCCTTCCCCAGGCTCACTATGCTCCAGCCACACCTGCCTTCTTGGATGTACCCCAGGGCTTTTGCACATGCAAAGACAGTCCCTCTGAAAACTGCCTTTCAGGCGGAGGTGTGACAGAAACACTGAACTTCTACCCCGCAGAGAGAAAACAGTTGTGGAGAGCAGGCAAAGCTGGAGCTGGAGGGGGCTTGTCTTGATGATCCCTTCCTTCTTTGAGAATGCAGGGGCTGTGTTTTGTTGTTTTCTTTCTTTTCCCCTGGCCTCTACATTCACGGATCTACAGGAAAGAATCAGGTGGATATTTACCCGACGGGAGGCCCCCGCCAGCGCTCAGACTACGGTCTGTATGGTGTCTTCCGCACCAACAATGAGAGTTCCTTTGAACCGTTGGAGCTGTCGCAGAGCAAAAACTTAACTCTGCCGAAGTCAAAAGAAAAATATTTGCAATTTGCTCAGTCAATAGACTGAGAGAAAAGGCTTTTGAAATCACTTCTGCAGACAGAATTCCCTCCCTGGACACAGCAGGACGTGTTGCTGGCAGCCCAAGACTCAAGTCAGAGAGTCAGCCTGTCTCTGAGCCACCCACCCAACTCAGCAGACAAATCGCCCCCAGAGAAAGGGAAGGAAGCGGCCTATCTGGGGGAGACATTTCTAGGCCTGTCTTCGCCAGCCCCGGGGGGACGTGGAGGGGAGGGGATGTGGCCCCGGCTCAGAGCTGCACGTGGTTCAGGGAGGGGTCTGGATGGTGGGGCCAGGCACGGGGTCCCCTTTCTGCTTGACGAGTCCCCGAGTGTTTCAGTCCTGGCTTCCTCCCCCCACCCCAGCTCGGTTTCCCCGTCAATAAGCCAGGGACACACCTCAGTTTCCCCGTGACTGAACCAGGGAGACACGAGTTGTAAGAACTGCATCCAGTGGGGCTATGCAGGAGGGCCCCTTGTCAGTCGACCCCATAACAATCATTCTTGTTAGTCTTAAATCCTGGGGATTGCAACAGCTGCCTAAGGGGTCTCCCCGCTTCCCCACCAACCTGCTGCCCCCATCCTCTCTTCTCCCCAGGGCAGCCAGAGGGATCTTCCTAAAATTCGAACCCAGTCATATCACTCAGCAGGGCTCGGACTAGGAGGAAACCAGCGAGGCGCTCAGGGCACAGAATTGAGGGGCAGTCACTCCCGGCTGTATAAGGGCAAGGCGCTCATCTAACCTCAGTCTTAGTGCTGTCCCTCACCTGCACAGACCCTCCGTTGGCTTCTCAGGGCTCAGGGAACACAACGCAAACTCCTTACAAGGCCCACAGGCCCGTGTGACCCAGCCCCTACCCACCTCTCCCCCTTCCTCTCACTTACTCTCCAGCCCCACTGGCTTCTGTCTGTTGCTTGGATAAGTCAAGCTAGTTCCTGCCCCAGGGAGTTTGCACTTGCTCTTCCTTAAATCTGTTTCCCTCCTAATCCCTACTACAACCTGCAATTATCTTATTTATTGCCCAGTTCCCCGCTGGAGGGTCAGCTCCATGAGGGTAGGAAGTGGGCCTGTGTTATTCACTCGGTCCCCAGCACCTTGTACAGTGCCTGGTACATAGTCAGTGCCAAATAAATACTCAGATACATAAAGGAATGAGGATTTTGCTAAGGTGCTCTGAGTTCTGCAGAGTGAGGGACGCTGGGCTTGGCAGGGCTGTGCCATCACCTGGGTCTGGAGGCTCAGAGCCCTCCGTCAGTGACGCCCTCCCCCGTCACCCTCCCCGGACCACCAAGGAGGGGTTGGTCCTCTGAGTTCTCTGAGCCAGATCTCTAACAGCAGGGGCACCACTGGAAGATCGCAGCAGGGCCTTGGGGTGTCTGCCCTGCTCTTCGAGCCCCCATCTCCTCAGCTGCCTGGTGCATTAGGAGGTCCCACTTCCGCAGCTGGGCCACCCTGGCTCCCTGTCCTGTGCTTTCTGTGCTTGACCCACAGGAGGAGGAGGAGGCAGCCGCAGATGAGACAGGAGGAGAGAGGGGTTGGCAGATGCCGCCCTTGCTGTGTTATGACGAGGCAGTGGCTGTGTCCTCTTCCTGTGGCCTCAGCTCCTCATGGGCAGCTCCTCCTACAGCTCCAGCTCCACCTGGCTCCGGCAACTCACCTGCTCCCAGCCCTGTGGGGCCTGGGGCCGGTAAGGGCCCCCTCTGTTCCTAGTCCCTGGGCTCCCAGCCCTGCGATGCTGGGGAGGTTACCGTGTGCCCTGTGCCTCAGGACCTTGGTCTGTGTACTGAGTACAATAATGGCACCCTCCTCATTGGCTTGTTGCAATGATGAAGTGAGTGTAACACATAGGAGCTGCTAGGACAGCGCCTGGCAGGTAATAAACGCTCAAGAAGGGTTGGCTGTTGTCGTTATTATTATTTAGTGACTGCCATCTGCTGTGTTGAGCGCTCTGCTTGTAGTTTCTCACCGGATCCTCTGAGGCAGGGTCTCGCCACTCAGACCGGCAATGTGACGACCCCAGCAGACCTGGCCGTGTGCTGCACACGCCTAGAACAAGCACCGAAAAATCCACACAAAGACGTGCACTTAAAAACCCCAGAGATGAATCAAAATGGAACACTAATAATTGTCCAAGTAACCCACAGGGAGACCAAAAAGAGGAAAGGAAAACCAGAAAGAACAGACAAAAACAAAATGGCAGACTTAAGCTCTAACGTTTCAATAATGACACTAAGTGTAGACGGCGTAAACGCACCAGGTGAAACACAGAGGCTGGCGGAGCGAATTTAAAGACACGCCCCCGGGGTACACTGTCTACCAGAAACTCACTTCCACTGGAACTGTGTAGGCAGAAAGAAACCAGCAGTGGAAGAATTCTTGGAACTTCAGAAAGGAAAAAAGAATACTGGGATGGGCCAAAATAGGCATATGTATGATAGACTGTTCTGCACTTCCTGAGTCTCTCAAATCATCTGTGATTGTTGAAGCAAATACCATGTCATGTGACCTGGTGCTCAAGGAGTGAAAGGAAACTCTTCCGACAATTGCATTTTTTTTTAATTTTTAATTTTTTTAGATTGGCACCTGAGCTAACGTGTGTTGCCAACCTTCTTTCTTTTTCTTCTTCTTCTTCTCCCTGAAGCCCCCCACTACATAGTTGTGTATTCTAGTTGTAGGTCCTTCTGGTTGTGTATGTGGGACGCCATGTCCACACCCAGGATCCAAACTGGTGAAACTCTGGGCTGCGGGAGCGGAGCGCGAGAACTTAAGCACTCGGCCATGGGGCTGGCTCCAGACAATTATATTTTAAAAATGAGAAGGATAAGGGGACTTCAGCGTCGAGAAGGTTTCAATACTTCACTGTGAGTGTTAAAACATTGATAGCAATGCGCCGTGATGCTGTGTGTATGCATGCTGTAATACTAAGAACCACTGAGAAAAATATATGACAATATACCCTAAAACATTGTAAATAAGCCAAAATGGAATTCTAAAAAACATTCAAAAACCGCAGGAAGGCAAGAAAAAAGAAACAGAGGAATAGGGGCCAGCCCAGTGGCATAGCGGTTAAGTTCGCACACTCCACTTTGGTGGCCTGGGGTTGGCAGGTTCAGATCTTGGGTATGGACCTACACACCGCTCATCAAGCCATGTTGTGGCGGCATCCCACATACAAAATAGAGGAAGACTGGCATAGATGTTAGCTCAGCGACAATCTTCCTCAAGAAAAAAACCCAGAGGGAATACATAGAAAATAATAATAAATAAAATAGCAATCTTTAATCCTAACTTGTTAATAATTACTTTAAAACGTCAACGGTCTAAATATACCAATTAAAAGAGAAAGATTGGCAGAGGGGATTAAAAAATGCAACCCGATTGGGGCCGGCCCCGTGGCCGAGTGGTTAAGTTCGAGCGCTCCACATCGGTGGCCCAGGGTTTCGCCAGTTCGGATCCTGGGCGTGGACATGGCACCGTTCATCAGGCCATGCTGAGGTGGCGTCCATGTAGCACAGCAGAGGCACTCACAACTAGAATATACAGCGATGTGCTGGGGCCTTTGGGGAGAAGAAGAAGAAGAAAAAAGAAAAGATTGGCAACAGATGTTGGCTCAGGGCCAATGTTTAAAAAAAAAACCCAATTACATGTGTACAAGAAACTCACTTCAAATGTAACGACAGGGTTAGGCTGAAGGAAAAAGAATGGATAAAGTTGTGTCATGCAAACATTAATTTAATAAAAGCAGGAATGGCTACATTAATATCAGATTAAGTAGACTTCAGAGCAAAGAAAATTACTAGGGACCATAGTGGACAATATATACTGATAAAAGGGTCAATCCACCAAGAAGATACAGTGGTGCTAAATGTGTGTGCACCAAACAACAGAGCTTCAAATTACAGGAAGCAAAATCTGATAGCGTTGAAAGGAGACACAGATAAATCCGCAATTATAGCTGGAGACTTCAACAGCTAACACATCAGCATCTGATACCCTCTATCGGTAACTGACATACCCAGCAGACAGAAAATCAGTAAGGGCATAGTTAAGCCGAACGGCACCATAAATCAAGCGGATCTAATTGACATTAATAGACTACTTTGTCAACAATAACAGAATACACATTCTTTCCAAGATCACATGGGACATTCACCAAGAGAGACCATATCCTGCTTCATAAAGCGAACTTAACAAATTTAGAATTCAAATCACAGGATATATTCTTTCTCAATAACGGAATCCAACCAGAAATGAGCAACAGAAAGACAACAGGAAAATCTTCAAACATGTGAACGTTAGCACACTTCTGTATAACCCATGAGTCAAGGGAAATTTTAAAAATACACCGAATTGAGTGAAAATGAAAATACAACACATCGAAATTTGTGAGGTGCCGCTAAAGTCATGCTGAGAGAGAAATTTAGAGTACTGAGTGTTTCACGTTGGAAAAAAGGAAAGATCTCAAATCGATAACCTAAGTTTCTACCTCAAAAAACCAGAAAAGAGCAAAGTAAACCCAAAGTGAGCAGAGGGAAGGAAGTAATAAAGATAAGAGCAGGACTCAATGGCTTTGAAAACAGAAGGACAATAGAGAAAATCAGTGAAACAAAGAACAGCTTCTTTGAAAAGACGGATAAAATTGACAAGTTTCTAGTAAGACTGACAAAGATAAAAAAAAGAGAAGAAACAAATCATCAACTCTAGGAATAAAACAGAGGCTGTCGCTACAGATTACATAGCCATTAAAGGCATAGTGAGGGAGTGCTATGAACAACTCCACACGCATCAATTCCACATCTTGGAGGAAAGGGATCAGTTCTTTGAAAACCACAAGCTACCCAACTCAATCAAGATGAAATAAATACTGAATAGTCCTACAACTATTAAAGAAATTGCATTTGTAATTAAAAAGCTCCTGAAAAAGGAATCTCCAGCCCCAAATGGTTTCACTGGAGAATTTTATCTAACAAACATTTTTAAAAAATGAACACAAACTACACAGTCTACTCCAGAAAACAGAAGAGGAAACATTTCTCTGCTCATTTTATGAGGCTAGTATTTCCCAAAGCCAGACGAAAACGGTACAAAAATGGAAAAGTATAGACCAATATCTGTCGTGAATTTAGACACAAGGATTCTTAAACATATTAGCAAACTGAATCCATCAATGCATAAAGGAATTATAGAATGTGTCCAAACAGGATTTGCTCTAGTGTGAAAGACTGGTTCGATATTCACAACTCAATCAATGTAATCCGCTATATCAACAGGCTGAAAAAGAAAAATCATTTTAATTGATGCAGAAGAACCATTCATGTTAAAGATGCTCAGAAACCAGGAAGAGGGGGTAACTTCCTCAATCTCATAAAGACTGTCTACGAAAAAGCTACTTAACGTCATACTAACAATGAAAGATTGAATGCTTTGTCTCTAAGACCAGGAAGGAGGCGAGAATGCCCATTTTCACCACTTTTATCCAAATTGTTACTGGAAGTTCAAGACAGTACAATAAGCCAAGAAAAATAAATAAAAGTCATACAAACGGGAGAAATAAAATTCTCTTTAGGGGTCTGGCCCCATGGTGTAGTGGTTAAAAGTTTGGTGTGCTCTGCTTCAGCAACCTGGGTTTGTGGGTTTGGATCCCAGGCATGGACCTACACCACTTGTCAGCCATGCTGTGGCAGGCATCCCATATATAAAGTGGAGAAAGACTGGCAACAGATGTTAGCTGGGGGCTAATCTTCCTCAGCAAAAAAAAAAGTTTTTATTTGCAGATGACGATTTCCTACAGAGAAAATCCCAAAGAATCTACCAAAAAGACTCCTGGAACTAATGAGTTCACCAAGGTTGCAGGATATAAGATCAGTACACAAAAATCAATTGCGTTTCTATATCCTAATAATAAACAAATGGGAACTGAAATTAAAAATGCAATACAGCTTATAATTGCTCCAAATAAAATGAAATACATAGGTATAAAATTAATAAAACATGTATAATATCTATATGCTAAAAACTACCAAATATTAATGAAAGAAACTGAAGAACTATGTAATTGGAAAGGCCTTGCTTATGGATTGGAAGACTCAAGACGGTGAAAACGTCAATTCTTTCCTAATCGGTCTATATGTTGAATGCAATTTCTATTGAAATCCTAGCAAGTTTTTTGCAGACATGGGCAGCCAGTGGGCTCTCCGCTCTATCTCTGCTGATGCCGCCAGGGAACGGACGCTCCTACCGGGCCTCCTTCTGGAGGTGGGCGGGGGAGTAGGAGCTGTGGGGTCTGGGTGACTCTGCTGTGGGTGACGGGTGGGGAGACCGTGGCCTGGTTCACCTTCTACTGCTGGATGGAGGGCTGGGGGACACCAGGTCTGAGTCACTCTCTGCTACTGGGTGGAGGGTCATGAGATGCCAGGTTTTCTGGTACTGCCTGGGTGAGCAGAGGGCCTGCATGCTGCAGGCGGGTGTGGGGTGTGGGGTCTGGGATGGGCCCACCCCCAGGATCTCTGCCAGGATGCTGCTGCTGACAGACACAGCCCATCATTACTGCTAGGTGTGGTCCCCACCAGGCTGCCCCTTTCCCGGTCTTGGGTTGGTTGGTTTGTTTTGCTTTTGTGTCTATCCGTGGTTTGGGGTGGCAGACCTCTCCGGAATCCAGTGCAGGATATATGGGTGGTAAAGAGAAAACCCAGGTAAGTCACCTGAGGTGTCCTTATTCCAGTCATGGGGTTCCTAGCCAGTTCATTTCCTTCTTCCGACCTTTCCGAGTGCTTTATGATTCCCTGTTGAATTATTTCCAGGGTGTTTAGCTGGATTAGAGGGGGATAGCAGGCAAAAGTGAATCTGTACCATCTTGTCCCATAACCATAGGACAGTTTCTTTTAAAACTAAGAATGGACTTACCATAGACCCAGTAATTGCACTCTTGGGCATTCATCCCAGAGAAACGAAGACGTGTGTTCACACATGAATTTGTGCATCAAATTTCACAGCAACTTTACTTATAACTACTCCAAACTGGAAATGGCCCCAATGTCCTTCAGCGGGAGAATGGTTCGACAAACTGTAGAGCCTCCATAACGCAGAACGTGCCGACAGTAGGAAGGAGAAACTCTTGAGACACACAACAACTTGGAGGAACCTCTAGAGAATTATACTGAGTGGGAAAAAAAGCCAATCTCAAAACATTACATGTTGTATGATTCCATTTCTATAGCATTCTTGAAAAAAAATTATAGAAACGGAAACCAGTGAGGAGCTGCCAGGGAGCAGGGGCCGGTGGGCTTGGCTAGAAGGGGGAGACCAGGGATCCTTTTGGCGATGGAACACTTCTGTATGTGGAGTGCATTAGAGGTTACACATAGCTACACATGGGATAAAATGGCGCAGAACTATAGAAAAACACACACACACACAGAGTGCATGTATAGCTGCTGGCGTCTGAATAAACTCGTGGGTTGCACCGATACCGATTTCGATGTTTTAATGTCATTCTCTAGACGTGCAAGATGCTACCGTGGAGGGAAACTGCGTGAAGAGGATGGGAACCCCTTAAACAGTTCTCTGCAACTTCCTGTGAATCTACATTATTCAAAATAAAAAGATTTTAAGAAAGCAAAACCAAAACAATATTACCAATTTCCAACTAGATAATATTTCTTTGAAACTCTCTCTCTCCTCAATCTCTTCCTTGAAGCCGCCACAGAGACCCGTTAGCACCAACCTGAAACTTGCTCTCCGAGGTCCTGGAGGGGCTGGCAGAGAGTGGAGAAGGGGACAACTTTTCAGCTGCCCGACTCAGTGGGGTTTAATGTGGTCCCTGAAATACCCGAAATAGTGGAGATTTAGGGTAATCCCTCTGTTTCTCAGCAGCCCCTGCCCCAACCTTTGGGAAACATTCCGGGCACTTGGTATTTAATAACGGGTACAAGGAAACCACTGAACAGTGGCTGATCCTGGTGCCTTCAAACATAAGGCGATCGAATGATGAAATATTGAGATAGATTTCACAAATTCTCCACAAATGGCAATCAAACCAGCGCGTGGATTCCAGGCACTGTGGGTGTCCTCTGAGGGTAGCCTTGCAGCTCTGCATGGCTCACGTCCTTGGGAGGATGGCTGAAAGGGCATCGCATCCTGGGCAGATAGACAAACAGACACGCACACATATGTACACACACATGGACACGCTCTCCTCCTCCAAGCCAGGCATTTCACAGCCAATTCGTGGATCGCCTAATATGTTTGGAAACTTAGAACTATATCAGGATTTCAGGAAAAAGCACTAAATTCAAATAAAATACGTGTATGTATGTACATGTACATACACACACCCCCTGAGCACTCACCTCTCAGCCATGGCAGTTATGCCAGCTTCCCGCATTTCTGTACGTAAACTTGGTCTGCGGAAGGCAGATCCTCCCTGTGAGCACGTCCAGCTGCCTTCATCCACGTGCCACCCTCACCCTGCGAGCTGCTCACTGGAAACTAAACCACACACGGGACAGGCTGCTTGATGAGCCTTCTCTCCTCCACCAGGTGGGACAAGCAGAGCTGGGAGGGGCTCCCTCACAAGGTGAGTGGTCTGCAGCCCGCCCCCCACCCTTCTGCACCTAACGAATGGCTTTAATTTAATTACAGCCCTCCCGTGGTTCTGTAACGGGGAGCAGAGATGCAGTCAGAAATCCCCTTCACCAGGAACCACGAGGTGACAGTAACTCCTCCGGCTCCGGGAGCGCCCCGGGGGTCCTCCAGGGGAAGCCCATCCTCCCCGCTTCTCAGTCCTGCTCAGGAGCAGCCTCTGCTCTCCGCCCCAAAGGACAGGAGGGCGGCCCTGTGGGAAAGAGGCAGGGGACAGACGCAGGGGCGAGAGGGCGGGGGTCCCGACATGCACAGATGCGCAAATACCCAGATTCAAACGTAAGCTGAATGTAATTACTTGGTTAATTAAATATTGACTTTTAACTCAAAGAGTGATTAAAACAAGCTGCAGGGAAGACTGTCCAGAGAGGAGAGGGGGCAGGGAGGGTTCAGAACTTTGAAGAAGGCGGGGCAGGGGGAAGGGGATTGTCAAAATGAAGGTCTGCGCGCGTCCTAGTGTGCGCAGGCGCCTACTGTGTGCAGGGGGCGTGGCCTTCAGGCTCCGGGCAGGTGGGGAACTGCGGACAGAGGTCACTGTGCAAAGACTGGGATTTGCGGGTGTCTCCTTACATTTTTCCACCCTGAGACCGCATCTCTTACCAGTTGTCCTCCAAGTGGACCAGAGCCTCTGGCACAGGAACAAGACCCGGCTCATCTGAGTTTTCTTGGAACGTAATGTGGTGCATGGCAAGAAGGGCTCCACGAACGCCTGCAGAACTAGTGAACTACCGCATAGGCAGGGGCGATGTCTGCATGTGTGCATGCGCATGTGAGTGCATGTGTGTGATCCCTGCAGGCAGGTGCTTGGATGGGGTCTCAGGTCAGGACTTAAGCCTCCAGCTCAGAGGCTCACGGGGTCGGAGGGTCTGCAAAGCGCCCTCTGGTCATGTTTCTTTCCCCTAATTCACAGCAGAAGCCACTGTCCTCTGGGTCTGAGGCCTCAGCCTGAGTTTCCCAGGTCCCCTCCAGGCAGGTGGCAGCTCCTGGCCCCATCGGGAGCTCAGTGTCCGCCTGGGAGACTGGAGGGGCCTCAGGGGTGTAGATGTCCCCCAGTCTGGGAAATCACTCAGCCAGGACTCAGCTGGGCCTGGGTGGGGCCCTCCCGGCCTCCTAATTCTCCAGCACCTGCCCATCCCCAACCACCCCGGCTGGGACAGCCTTCCTCCTCCGTGTCCCTCATCACCCGATGGCCTCTCTCGGTGTGACCGTCCTGGCTGGGTGACTGGGCTTATCAGCCACCTCATGTCACTCCTGACTCCGCCCTCCCGCCTTGGTTTAACCTCCAGGGGACCTTTCTCTCGACACCTGCGCACCTCGATTCCTCCTCCCGTGACTTCCTTGGCGGCTGCCTGTGCGGGTCGCCCATCTGGTTCTATCCACCTGGCACAGCTGGAATGCTGTTCTGTTTTCTGCACTCCCGTGCAACAAGTAAAAACAATCATTCCTCCTGTGTTTTGCTTTTTCTCCTTCAAGAGCTGAAATACCACCCGAACCATTTTTGTCCAAGTATTTTCCGGCCAAGTTTGGGTTGGAGTTGAGGCAATTTAGGAGGTTGTAAAAGTCAAGCTTTCAGTGAGTAAACGAATCAGCATGTGAAGGAGAAATGTTAAAAGTAGGATAAATGGCTGTGGCCTGGATGCGTTTGGAAGGTTCCAGAAAAGAAGGGCACAGAGTTGGAACCAGGCGACTATAATGGTCACAAAGTTTATCCAAAACTTGCTTTTCAAGAGCAAAAGATGCTGCAGAACCACCCTCGGGGGGTTGGGGCCAAAATCCTCAGCTCCTGGGTGGCGACAGTCGAGCACATGTTTTCAGACAGACCTTCCAGCCACATCTATAATGATGCGCTCTTGCGGTTAATTCTGCCTGAGTATTCATTTAGACATAAGCTGTCTTGTATGTAGAACTGTAATTGCATTAGGAAAAAAAATCTGTTTATATGTCTTGAGAAATTATGGTAATGAAAAATAGCAGCATAAGACCCCATTAAGTCAGAAGAAAGATAATTGTATTTCATGCTGCCTCCCTGGGCGGGGATCCTGACACGGAGATGGATTTACTTCGGCAAAATAGGGCTCATCTTTGCAGCGCGGTACCCATTTTTCCCTGTAATTACACATAACTGTATAGTCTAATTTATACTGACGCCCAGTGCCTAACAGAGCATCTTCATGAGGGAGGGTAAGTTTGGGAGGCGGGAGAATTATAAACGGGTTTAATTATAGTCACCTGTGAGCTGTTTCATGTGGGGCCTCTGACAACAGCGATGGTTACCCTCAGTTCTCACTAGAGAAAGGCAACGAGGCCGTGACCAGTTAAGACGCTGCTCTGAGCACAGCGATGAAGGTGGCGATGTGTCTGTCTGCGTTATTATCCCACCAAGAGCTCTCTTCTGGATAAACAGATAAGGAAGATTAAACCCGTGGATTTCACCTTGTGGTGAAACAGAGACACGCAAGCCGCACCAGCGCCCGTGTTGTTGCAGTTAGTGCCGTCGAGTTGATTCCCACCCCTGGCGACCTGTGCCCAGCAGAGCAGATCCTGCCCCGTCGGTTCGCGTCATCCTCTCGTCTTCCCGCGCTGTATCAGATAATGCTCACTGCTATTCATGGGGTTTTCATGACTGATTTTTGAGGAAGTGGGTGACCAGCTCCTTCTTCCCTGTCTGTCTTGGTCTGGAAGCTCTGCCGGAACCTGTCCACCACGGGGGGCCCTGCGGGGGTTTGAAATACGAGTGGCACAGCTGTCAGCAGCACACAACAGTGCACATGTAATTGAGGATTAAAGTGAGTAACGCTGCCCCGGGGCAGCACAGCCGCCAGTCTCTGTGGGCAGGGCACAGCTCGTGGGTCTCTGGCAGCTACTGGCTTTCTAAAGGGGAAAAGCAACGCCTACCTGACAATTAGTGCAACTCAGGTTAGGCCTCTCTCTGTAACAGCAACTCTTGTTTCATAATCACCTTCCAGAAACTTCACCTACTAATGTCAGTGACACGGCAGGGCTGTCCTGTGGACTAAGTGAGGTTAATGCGGGTACAAATGCACAGCAAGGGCCAGCTCAGATCTTCCAACGTCCTTTCTGAGCAGGAAGACAGGCCTCCCCCGTGAACAGGACGTGCCGAGAGGGAAGCCACCTGCGAGATCTTGCAAAGGATGCTTTGATTTGGGTTCTCGGAACGCAAAGCAGCCATGGCTGTCCCTGACGACACTCCCGCTCCTGCATTCATTCATTTGACAGAATACCATTAAGTTAAGCACCGGGTCACCGCATACCCGGGGCTTGTAAATAGGATATGACGCCGTTTGGGGGGACTGCGAATCTAGCAGGTGGAACAGATGTAACAAGTGAGTTTGTGGCAGAGACTCCTGGTGGCTCACCTCTTCTCTGCTGGTAGAAATTGGATCTGTTTGGGCAGTAATGTGCCCATCGCATGGGGCCACATCAACCCTGCCAATCATGACAGTCCCGAGCGGGGAGGCATTCGGCCACTTCTGGCCAGGGAGCTGTAAGGTCCAGTCAGCTGGGGGCTTCTGGGAAATATTTTCCTCCCTGGTAAAATGAGAAGATGCCCTTCTAGTTCCTGCTCAGGGCCACAGCAAGCTGGAGGGAGCACAGCTCCCAACCCTACAAAGGACAAAAACACATAAGCAGCAAGTTTGTGATTTTCTTGAACCCAGTGGAACTCTGAGATCACAGGGCAACCAAACAGCCCCAGATCTAAGAGGAAAAAGAAGCACCGGCAGGGAGAGACGAACCTGGCTTACCTGGGCGAGACGCAGCTGGACCGGCGCGAAGAGTTCAGTCAGGGCGGTGGTTCTCAGGTGGGGCCATCTTCTCCCCGGGGGGCATTTGGCAGTGTCTCAACAAAATTTTGATTGTTACAACCAGGCTGGAAGAGCTTCTGGCATCTAGAGGGCTAAACATTCCACGATGCACGGGACGGCCCCAGCACGGAGAATGACCCAGCCCTGAATGTCCATAGTGTCAAGGTTGAGAAAACTTGAGACGAACCAACATTGTCTCTCGGCTAGGCACCTGCCACAGGGTCCTAACTGGTCCCCTTGATTCTGCCCCTGCTGCCTGCAGTGTGTTCTCCATCCAGCAGCCAGAGGCTTCTGTGAAAATACAAAACCGATCATGCCACTCCTCTACCGGAAACCCTCCGACGGCTCATCTCAAGACTCCACGGCGTCCTCACAGACCTGCCGTTCTGCCCCAGTGCTCCTCTCATTTACCATCCTGTCATTCCGCTCCCCCCCCCCCCCCCCAACTTCTCTCACTCCGATCCAGCCTTACTGGTCCCACTGCATCCCTGGAAGATGCCCAGAACATTCCCACCTCAGGGCTTTTGCACCTGCTTCCTCTGCCTGGGATGGTCTTCTCCTGGCCAAGCCTTATCATCACGTTTCGTCCCAGCCTCTGCTCCTGTGTATCATCTTCAGAGAGAAGCAGAGCGCACCCAGGGTCACACGCTACGACAGTCACCGGCACAAAGCAGGTGCTCAAATAAATGTGTGTCGAAGGAATAAATAAGGGAAATGAAGCCCTGCCCCTTGAACGATCGAATAATCTGGGTTAATCTCATTATATTCTCAGGCTCTAGGAATTGGTGCATGGACATCTTTGGGGGCAATTACTCTGCTTATTTCCACACATGCATACATGTGAAAAGCACATTCCAGGCAGCAGAGGCAGAGGCCATGAGCCACTAACAGGCTTGATTTGTTCAAGGGGCTTCAAGGGGCCAGTGTGGCTGGGCAGGCGAGCCTGGAGGAGAGGCGTCGTGACGAGGTCAGCGAGGTAGTGGGTCCAGGCCATGTAGGGCCTTGTAGACAGTGGGAATGTGTTTGGGTTTTGTTCCAAGAGCCTATGGAACTCGGAGCATTTCCAGAGCTAATATAAAAAAATCTAACTAGTGTTTAAAAAAAAAAAAAAAAAATGACGGGGGGCTGACCCCGTGGCCGAGTGGTTAAGTTCACACGCTCCGCTGCAGGCGGCCCAGTGTTTCGTTGGTTTGAATCCTGGGAGCGGACATGGCACTGCTCATCAAGCCACGCTGAGGCAGTGTCCCACATGCCACAACTAGAAGGACCCACAACGAAGAATATACAACTATGTACTGGGGGGCTTTGGGGAGAAAAAGGAAAAAATAAAATCTTTAAAAAAAAAAAAATGACGGGCTTCTGTGGGGCAAAAAGCAGGATGGAAACAGGAAGACCAGTTAGAAAGCCATGGCCATAGACGGTAGTGGTTTGAACCAGGATGGTGAGGACAGAACGGAGGTCAGGAGATGCGATTGGAGTCTGGATATCTCTAAGTGATTAAAAAAAAAAAGACAAGCAGAATTTTTTGATGAGGTAAACAAACGGCTTCTCAATTCTCTTCTAGGTGACGACGGGAGGGGTGGCCATGGAGAACATTCATCTCCCTCTCCTGGGTGCCCCACAATCCTCCAACCGAGACCAACTGGAATAGAAATAAAAGCTACGCAGATTCCGCGTGCCCGCGCAAACTCAGCACTCCCCTGGGCTCGCCACACCGAGACCTAGCCGTACACACGGGCGGACACAAACTCCATTTACCAACAACCAAAGGATAGAACGAAAGGAGGATGCTTAGGAAACGGATAACCATTTCTCTGGGATCGGAAATAACAGCAACCAGGAGAGGCCGTCTTTGGAGCAGGAAGGGTGAAAATGCCGCAGAGGTTGGCGGGTGTGAGGGCAGCGTTTTCACCGTGCCGGCACCCTGGGCAGCGCACGGCAGCCTTAAGAAGTTCACGGGCAAAACTCTGCACCGTCCTTCCACTCCTTCTGAGATCAAACCAGGGGGCCTCCGGCTCTGGCTTTGATTAGCTGTGCGAGGCCCGATGGCCTGGGACCCACGCAACAGAGATGAATGGAAAATGAGGTCTGTAATTATTTTCAAAAGACGCACAGCCTGGCTTCACCCCGTGACAAAGTACAGGCCTCTGGAAAAGGCGTAGGCCTTAGGGGCGTGCAGCCTGTGCAGCCTCACGGGGCCTGTGTTTAGAAGGGCTCATGCTTGGTTTAACGCTCTGCTGTCTTGAAATTCCTAACAATTTTTGAACAAGGGGCCCTGTAGTTTCATTTTGTGCTGGGAAACCATCTCTCTCGTTTTCATTTTGGTTGCTCAAAGCTTTGAGAGGGGAGGGCGGCCTGGGAGACCTTGCCAGGACTGTGTAGTGGAGGCTGTGGGTTCTCACAGCAGCTCCTGGATGGTTGAGGATGATGGCCCTGGGGACACAAGTTGGGCCTCAGCTGAACAAGACTGCAGGACAAGCCAACCTGGAGATCCATCCTCAAAAGAGGGAGGAGGCATCATTTCACCCAAGTATAGACAATCTGAGGCATAGAACAGAAACTTCCCCAGCCCCAAATTTATCAACAGAACAGCCAGGGGCTCAGTAACACCCTGATCAAACTCATCCTGAAGCAGCAGGGGCAGGGCCAAAAAAAGGGAGAGGAAGAAACTAACCAGAAGTCTCCTGGCCACACTCCGCTGATGTTCCATCTCTGGCCTGGCTCAGATATTGAAGTTGTGACTTGGCTCTCAGGGTATGAGCTGAGCAACGGTAAGAGCTGTGTTGTTTAGCAAACTCAGTGGTGCTTATGGATGCCAATGAGCACGGTCTTTTTTGAGTGGGACCCTCTGGTGACACACCCACTGATCAGACACTTTGGCATTTCTTTTGGGAAGGGAGTTGCCTTTAATCTGGAGCCTGTGCTTCTCAATACCTGAGAAGGGGCAAACCTTGCTCCCAGGATGGTGGTAGGTCCAGCTACATAATGTTTGGGTCCCAATGCAAAGGAAAAATGCAGAGGCCTGGGTCCAAAGATTCTCAAGAATTTCAAGTCAGCGACAGCAGAGCACTAAAGCAAGCACCAGCTCTTCTCAGCACTGGGCCCTGTGCGGCTGTGCAGCTGGCCCTGGAGAGCAAGCTCGGCATTTGTAAGTGTCTGGAGGTGATTCGGGTTCAAGGTCATCAGGAGGAAACGTGAGCCAGCTCCGAGTGGTCTGGGAGGGCAGGCGAGATGTGGCTGTGGGATAAAGGGACGGATTTCTGTGTGGTTCTCACCCCAGCTCTGAGCATCCCAGAGGAGGCCACAATTGTCTTGACAACGACTCCGTTGTCAGAATGAGTATGAGGTCTCCTGAAGCTGACCCTGCAGGCACCAAGGTTGATTGGACGCCTAATACGTTCTGGTCTGTTTGTTAAAAAATTAGCTTTTGCAGCCAGCCTGGTGGCGCGGTGGTTAAGTTTACGTGTTCCGCTTCTTGGCAGCCCAGGGTTCGCCGGTTCGGATCCCGGGTGCGGACATGGCACCGCTTGGCACGCCATACTGTAGTGCTGTCCCACGTATAAAGTAGAGGAAGATGTGCACACATGTTAGCTCAGGGCCAGTCTTCCTCAGCAGAAAGAGGAGGATTGGCAGCAGGTGTTAGCTCAGGGCTAATCTTCCTCAAAAAAAAAAAATTAGCTTTTACAGTCGCAGCTCCCTGGGTCTGGCAGAATGGAAGGGACCATCCCTGAGGCCTGGGGGAAAGACCTGGAAACCAGGAATGGTGGAAATCTGCTCCTGAGAAGTTTGGGCAGTGTGCCTCAGTTTCCCCATCTGTGCAATGTGCAAGATAACAGTACTCCCTCCTCTACTGCTGTGAGGCCTTAGTGAGTTGGGAAATCAATCCAAGGGACCAACGAACTGACTGACTGGCGGTTCACAAGTAAACAGATGTCGCTCTTTTTGCTGCTTCCTCCCTCTTTTCTCAGATGGAGAGTGGCAGCTGTTTAGCGCACAGTCTCAGAGGCCGCTGCGCTGAAGTGACTGTCTCTGCATGCCTGGGACTCCATCATCTCAGGAAGGACCGTGTCCCTCAAGGCTCTGAATTTCCCACAGTGCTTTGCACAGAGCAGTCTTGGGGAGAAAAATACCTGGACTCCTGTGAAGTCGGTGTTACAAATACCTTCTAGGTCACCCCATCCAGAGCCTTGAGTCACAGACAGGGCTCAGAAGATGGGACCTCCTGGCCAATGTCACACAGCCCGTGGCTGATGGGGCCAGGACTTGAACCTGGCCTTTGGACCTCAAGGCCACTGCTCGTTCTCCATCCTCGTTGACTGCTCGGGTGAAGGGCCCTTCTCACCAGAACAGCATCAAGTGGGCAGCAGGCCGGCAGAGTCACTGCCTCCCCCAGGACAGAGACCAGGGCTGGGGCCGCCGTGCTCAGGGGACTTCTGTGACCTCAGCACAGAGGAGCAGCACGGCGACAGCCCGCCTGGTGGCTCTGGTCCTGCTCTACACATCATGTCTTTCCTTACGGAGCCCCACGGGCAGCCCCGTGCAGACCCTGCTGGTGAGTCCAGGGTTTTATTTCAAGCCGTCCTTCCCCGTCAAGCTCATCGCCTGCGTTTGGCCACACACTCGCAGCTCTCCGAGCACAGCTGGTTTTTTCCTCTTTGTTTGCTCTTTCAACAAAAGCTGGATTCTAGACCAAGCTGTTAAGTCCTGGAGATGCAGAAAGGAACAAGACAAACACAGGCTCAGCCCTCCAAAGCTTTCAGGTCTGATGTGGGCAGTGGCATTTTAACGAGTGGGGGGGACAGAGCCACCCACCCTGGTGGGAGGGGTATTTTATCACTGAATTTGAGTCTGCTTTATTATTGGTTTTCAATTTTCTACACATAACGTACCCTCCACTGCCTACACCTGGGGCAGACTGCTCCCATCACCCCTTGCTTACTGTGTCCTTGAATGTGGGATTCCAAAGAGTACATATACTATTCCCCCAACACATGAGACAGTCCTGCCTCAGGGCCTTTGCACCTGCTGTGCCCTCTGCCTTGAGCTCTCTTTCCTCATTTAGAAGCTTGACTCACATCTTCACTTCCTTCAGGTCTACGCTTGGTTGTCACTTCCCTGACCACCTTGTAAAAGAAGACACCACTCTTAAAGATACCCTTCATTCCATTGTACTTTTCCCCACAGCCCTGATCTGCGCCTGACAGACTGTATCTTGTTCCCCATCTATCTTCCTTAACACAGCCCACCAGGGCAGGGCTTTGTCGATTTTGTTCATGGCTGTTTCTCCAGTGACTGTCCCTCAAAAGAGGCTCAACAAACAGTGAAGGGATGAACGGACAGAAAAAGGTTCTTGTGTGCGAATGCCATTCCTGCCCTGTGCCAGCTGTGTGAGCTTGGCTGAGTTATTGCTCCTCTCTGAGCCTCAGTTTCTTTTTCTGAAAACAGAAACAAGACCGACCACAAAGTGACTGAGCCAATTAACCCAGGCAAGAGGTGAGAACACCTGTTCCCCCCGGGGGAGACGATGAGCATCACCTCCCTCTGCCCTTTCTCCCCACGGCCTCTGATTTAATGCAGGGGAGGGCGGTGGGGGTCATCTGAGCCTGTCCAGGCAGGAGCAGGTTCCTTTCCACTCCACCCGCCCCAGCCTGGTCCCAGGGGCTCATGCAGCCGAACCGAGCAGGAGAGATGGGCTGAAACAGGCTGGATTGATTTCCTGCCTTCCCAGCAAAGTGCTCTAAGATGGTGCACATCCATCACCTCATTTTCCTCACGAAGACCAGGTGACAACCCAGATGGACAGAGATGCATGAGCCTCTCCCTGGTATGAAAATCTAATCCCGAGCATTCAGTGGGGAAGTGGGACAAAATCAAGGACAGGCAAGATAGAAAGAAGGAGGGCAGAAAGGAAGAAAGGCTGGCTTACCTCTGGATGAGCCTGGGGGAGAAGACCCACCGGCAGCTGATGCGAACACACCCACGGCCACTGCCAGGAGTCTCCGGTCTCAATGGGGATGGTGACACCTAGACTACTGGGCAACGACCCTGGGGTTTCTAGCCCAATTCAGGGATGGGAAGTGAGAAGTCTCCCCCATCCACCTTCCTGCTGCCCCTCTTCTGCCAACAGGTGCATCCAGCACACATTTAACTCCAATTTCAACTTAAACTGCAGCGGCCGTCCTGCCTGGGGACCCCTATCTTTTTACATGTTATTGTAGATCAGTGGCCCGCTGCTGCAATCAAGAACTCTCGATGGGCTGTCTGGAATTTCTAAATCAGCGCTGCAGAGAGCCCGGCGGATCAAGCAGGGGGGCTCCCCGGCAGGGGTGAGAAGTGCTCAACTCCAGCAGACGACTGCGGGGCCCTGGGCTCCTGAGAGCAGCCCCCAAAGGTCAGCTCAAGGAGGAGACTGGCCTCCCTGCTCTGAGGGCAACGGATGCGCACTGTGGCCTCAGGGGCTCCTCCAGCATCCTTTAGCCCGGATGCTAAACAACTCATCAGCCTTCTCTAATGACTTTGGTTCCCAGCATTGTCCTTGCAATTACGGGGCAGAGAAGAGAGGGGCAGACGGTCAGGTATTCGATCAGCCATCATCGAACTGAAGCACTCAGACCCCTGGGGTACATAGTGACTTTCTAGGGTTCACAGGCACAGACAGTTTGCAGATAATCGATTTCCAGACCTTTGACTGACGTGCGTGCTCCGTGGGTTCTTCCTTTCCACATCCTCTTTTACAAATGCCCTTCTTCCACTTTGTAAAAGAAGGATTGATCAGTCAGTCGGGACTCCAGCAGGAAACAGATGGCACACCCACATTTGCTAATTTGAGGCTAGGTTCATAAAGGCACGACACAGAACCTGCAGGCAAGATGAAGGGAAATTACAAAGGACAGGTCCCTGGCTCTTACCAGTGTGGCCCTGGG
>NC_060278.1:98730822-98764131 GCF_021613505.1 Equus quagga
GCGTGGGAGTGGATGCAGGCAGTGGGGGCTACACCGAGTGGGATCCAGAGGAATGAAGACCCCCCCCACCTCACTCACTGCCCACCCTTCCATCTCCCGCCGGATCTCCTCACCCGTTGGCAACGATCATTCCGAAGCCAGAAAGCAAGGCAGCCCCTTTGGGTGGAAGGCATTCAATATAACAGAAAATCTTCGATTCCCGTCTGTTTATCTAAGCAAGGTTCACCAGGCTTACACCAACCAAACCAAAATTAAAAAGAAGAAATGGAGCAGGATAGCATTGGTGCTGAAAGCTGTCCCTTCATAACCATAAGTAGTATTCATTCATCAATACGTGAATTAATGGAAAAACAGCCCCGCTATTGTTACATTGTTTTCGTCAATTGTGCCGCACTCATAATTGTCGGGATAATGCAATTCAGAACCATGTGTGAAACACTGAAAGCGTTGTGGTCACAGACATTTGCAAATTTTCAAGTTTAATTTATACGTGTTTTTGTTGCAGTAATGATCAATAAAAGACTTCCAAGCATAAAAACAGGAGGTATTTTCATCAAATCTTGCCAGCAGATTACAAGTTCAAGGAGAAAAAGAAATGATGCAACGTTTCCAACAATTAGAGCCAAGTTTTTTGCGTGTTTTTTACATCAGCGATGGCGGATGTCAGATCACTGTGGCACTGAGTTTCCTCTGGACACACCTGAAAAGTGATGTAACAGTTTTATTTCAGAATGTCAATATTAAATATGATGCAAAGATTTCAATGTACGATAAAAAAATTAAGTGTTAAAGATGTGAGAGGGAGTACGTGGATTTTCAAATGTGGGAGGAAATGGAGGGGGTGAGTCTGAGGATTCAGCAGGGGTCAGATATTTATGTGGGCCCTTCAGGTGACTGGGAAATCAGGATGGAACAAGAGAGGACTCTAGAAGATGTCCAGGACGGCCCTCACCATGGGTCTGATGACAAGGGAGTGATGTGAGGTCAGGAGAGGAAAAGATCGCTGGGGTGGTCAGAGTAGATTTTCTAGAAAGGAATAGAATCTTGTCCATGGCTTGAAGGGAGGGTGGGTTTTGAATACATGGGGAAGAGCTGCCAGGACATTCTAGAAAGAGGAGAGTGGCTCAAAGCCCCTGAACTCCTCTAGTTTGCAATCAACAGCAACGACGTTACCCTGCTATGTTTATTGAAAACGGATATCTTGCAGGCACCGGGCTACGCCACAAATATCTATTCCGAATCTACATGTAAATATCCCACTTAACATAATCCCTGAAAGGAGAAGTCTTATCATCATCATTGTCAATTTATAGATGAGGGAACTGGTTAAGTACCTTGCCCGGATCATTCAGCGGCTGATAAATAGTAACGCTAGAATCTGAACATTTACAGCCTAGTTCTCAAATTCTAGTGCCCGTTCTCTAGCCAGCAAGCCACACTACTTGCCTCTCTGTGGTTTGGTTACTCACATGGTCATTCAATCTTTCTTTCATAAGGCAAATAATTCTAGAGCGCCGGCTGTGTGCTGTGCCCTCTGCTAGAGACACATATCAATACCTCCCAGTTGTCGGGGAGCCCTCGTTCACACTGATCTCCTGCGGAAACCCCCTCTGGTATGGTTTGATTCTCTGCTTCTGGCTTAGAAAGAAGCGACAACTTCCCTTCCCAGCTTTGGAAGGTGAGCCACGCTCTCTCTCCTCCTCTCTCCCTCACTGTCCAGCCTCAGGGCCCAGCGCCCACACCCTGTCTGCCCCGGCCAGGCCCTGAGCGGGCGTCTGCCCCACCCAGTCCTATAACCCTTAGCTTCTGCTCCACGCCGCCCAGCTCCCAGTCCACGGAGTTTTGTACTGTCTTTCGAATCAGGCTTTTCACTAGAACTTCACGTTAAACTTCTTCTCACTGCCCACTTCCTCCGCTCAAAGTTTCTAGCTCGGTGCTGAACAAAATGGTCTGTGTTTTGGCTGAGATTGCAGTCTGCTGGGAGTTTCCCAAAACCAGAAAGGGCAGTACCTTTAATAAGATAAAGATGAAGCTCTGTCATGTAAATGTGGGCAGTCCAGGGCCAGCACAGTGACTCTGAGACATCAAGGCCCAGGCCCCCTCTATCTTGTTGCTCTGCCCAGCTCAGCATAAGGCTCCTCACTCATGGCTCCAGGTCCTGCTCCAGATCAGACACTGAGTCTGCGTTCTGACCAGCAGGAAGCAGGAAAGAAGCGATGGAGGGAGGGAACACTCTGTTTCCTTAACATACTTCTCAGAATTCAAACATACATCACAGAACTTAGTGATCTGGCCACAAGTATCTGCAAGGTTAGCTAAAATATGTTCTGAGTGGCCAGATAAAGATTCTATGGGATTTTATGACTTCAGAAGAAAGAGATCATGGACACCGGTGGCAACCAGTAGGGTTTGCCAGAGCAGCCACCACATTCTTTTCCCTTCGTCCTGACTTTTCTCCTTCCCCCAGCTCCCAACCCTCTGTCCCACTTCTCAAGGGGTTCAGGGACCAGGACACAGAGTCTGTGGCCAGCCCCGCCCCCCCTGCCCCGTCCCAGGAAAATCCTATCCTAGTAGTGACTCAGATCAATCCTGCATATTCTCCAGGGACTTTGTTCTCCTCCAACTTATAACATTTAGAATTTGTGAGAACATGTCCACAGATGGGCTCTCCATTGATTCACAATCCAATTTTCATATTTTCAAGCAAAAAATGTTTTCTGCTCTGTTAGTCTGTCAGCTGCCGCAGGGAGGTGACAAGGAAAGGCTCCTCCACATCAGACACTTGGGTGGTGGCCATGCAGGGCCTGCCAGCTGTGCAGACGTGGGAAGGGTGAGAGCGGGAGGCAGAAGGGCTGGTCCACACATTGGTCGCGGCGCCCGGGTCGCTAGTGTCCCCACCAGCTATTTGAGTAGGAAAGGACTTTAGTAAACGGCGTTGGGGAGCGCCCAGACTCCCTGGGAGAGGCACAAAGCAGGATTCTTGGAGTCTATGCAGCCGGGAGTAATGTCCGAATTACACCCTGGAACTCTCCAGGGGAGACACCGCAGGCCGCTGCGTGGACCCTGAGCACTGGATTCCAGCACGTCGGGCACGGCTGCCTCTGGAAACAGTCAGGATGCCCCCGTCACCAGAACTGAGTCCTCGCACACCCTGCTGCCCCACATCACGAGCTTCTCGATGCAAGTCTCCACGGGGGGCCGCTGGCCAAGTCCGGGTCACATGACTGCTCTGTGCCTGCAGGGGAAGCTCAGCAAGCAGGTCTCCGGCTTCCATACTGGAGATGAGATGGTTGCTAAGATGGGAAATTCCCCCAATGCAGGAAGTGTGTGTGGATGTGCAAGGCCGCCAAAACATGCCAAGCATCTCCTACAAACCGGAACGGTCTCACCCTTCTCTCGCCCCACGTCCCCGTCTCAGTTTTCTTCCCACTTCTTCTGAGGACAGTCTTACTGGGGAGAACTCTTGATCCTCTCTCAAACGTTCTCCATTACTGTATCTATCGGATTCTTTGTTTACAAACAGGAGAAACTGGCTCTAGTTAACTTGAGCCAAAAAAAAGAGCTTTACTGGAAAGACATGGGGAAGGTCACTGAGTGAAACAAGTCTGGTGTTAGGAGTGAGGAGAGCCACGAAGCCTCAGGACGCTGCGTCAAAGGGACTCTCAGTGCTCTCTCCCTAGGCGCTCTGCCCCCCAACATCCAGTCCTATCTGCTTCGTGGCGCTGTCATCACCTGGAATTACCTCGCTTACGTGTTTGCTGGGCCTTTTTTTTTCTTTTCTCTCTCCTCAACTAGACTGGGAAGAGAGCACAGCTCCTCTGCCCACCATCAGCGCTGCATGTCCAGAGCCCGGGTCAAGGCCAGGCGCAGGGGACGCACTCAGGAAATGTGTGGTGAGAACACACACGAATGAGCGAATGAATGATGTGTTGAGCTCCAGAATTTCTAATTTTCTTCTAAGCCTAGAATTCCATGACTTCTAGGTCCAATATCTGGAGACCCCAAAGGGAAGCAGGCTGGAGAGATCTGGGAGCTGAAATAACCAATCCCCTGATTTCTTCTCGAGTTTAGACTCAGTCCCACCACCCCCCCCCCCCCCCCAGGAGACATTCATCAGCTCGTGCAGAAGAGCGTGCCTCCTGCTTGCCGTCAGATGTTTTCAAAGCGCCAGCAGGAGACTAGTTGATGGGAAGTCTGGGGTCTTAGAGGATATTGGGCTGCATCTGTCACTCCACGGGGAGCTGCCACTTCTCCTCAGTACAGAGGAGCTGCGATCCGGAGCAGGAAACCCCGAGAAATTGTCAATTTAAAACACACGGGGAGCTTAGGTGGCGGTATCTGAATTAGATCAAATTTCGCCCCGGAGTCCCACTTGGAGGCATTGATAAGCAGCCCAGGTGTTTAATGATCTCAAATATTTGGTTAAAGAAATGGTATAAATACCATGTTAAATCCAACTGCTGTCACTATTACAAACGTCACAGGTAGCTTATTCCTCTCTCTCGCTCAGAAAGCAACCTCTGCTTCACGAGCCCTGGTGAGCCCTTTGCAAGAGGGGGCACAGAAATGAGCAATATCCAGCCAGGTCCTGTCGGTTCCTCCGAGCTCCCCACACTGCCTGCCTGAAATCCTTTCCCCACGTTCATCCACGTGGTTTCTTTCTAAGTAAAACTCATTACCCAGCTTCCTCGGGGCATTCTTTTTCTTTTTCTTTTTTCATTTCTTGACTTTTGTTAAATAAACTATTGATTTTTGTTTTCAAAGTAATTTAAGGGACTAATACAGTTCCGATTTGATAAGTACAACCATGATGCATTCAGAGTAAACACATTTTAGGGGTTCAATTAAGGCTTCTTATTTAAAAAAAAAATCAAATAAATGAAATGATGACTGACTGCCATGGGGATTTCTGGGTGGACCGGATGAAGCCGCATGTGACATTAATAAGGCAGAAACAAATTATCAAAAGGAAAACTGATATTAGCGGCTGGGGAGATTATTGCAAAGACATGTGCTCTTCAAGGATGAATTAACACTGGGTTTCTTGGAGCAGATCAAAGCAAACAGCCATTTTGGAGAAGTCAGAGGAACTTATTCTAGATGGGTCAAGAAAGTCCATCCAACGTCATTGCAGAGCCTCCGCGTCAAGACAATGAACGTTAGTCCTCAAAGAGGCATATTGCATCTGTCAGGATACACTTGGTTGTAAGTGACGGAAAACCCCAGGCCCCTGGGTTTAAACTTGGGAGAATTTATTGGATCATGCCAAGGAAAGGTCAGGGCTTGAGCTGGCCTTGGGCAAGTCCAATTCTAGAAGCTTAAAACTTTATATCAGGCCTCTGACTCTCTCTTCCTGTCTGCTTGGATTGACGTCACACTGGGGCATGTGCTGTCCCCACGGGGACCTTGGCAGTCCTGGTCTCACGTCCTCCAGCCCTGGTCCCTCTGCAAGAGAACTCACACCCCGCAAAGGCCCAGGGTTCGCTCTGATTGGCTCTGACTGGGTCACATGCCATTCCTGAGCCAATCACTGTGACCAGAGTCATGTGGCATCTGATTGGCCAACCCTGGGTCACATGACACCCCTGGAGCTGGCCTGGGACTGGTGAAGCCTGGCTCTCAGTCCTGTGGCCAGAAGTGTGGGGTGAAGGCCGGGCAGACACAGGGATGAGGGGCCACCCCCCGATCCAGACCAATGGTCCTCCAGAGTCAGCCCAGCGTCCTCTGCTCCTGGGCCCTCCTGGCCCTTGGTGCCTGGACCTCATTTCTCAGGGCCTCTGCCCTCCACCGTGGCCACCCACCTCCTCCCTGAGCCTCTGCTCCTGGAACGTGGCTTCCACCCACATCCCGCCCTTTCTCGCTCTTCCTCAGCTCCCCTCCCGGAATGTCCCGCACGCCCTCCTCGACCCCCTCCTCGACCCCCACTCGCTCTCCTTTCTTCACCACATCCTGACTCCGGGGTTCCAGCTGTGTCAGCGTTGGAGCATCTGAGCTCTCTGCTCACGTGTCGTCTCTGATGTGAGACATCAGATTGCCCGGTGCAGTGCACACATGGCCCAGAACAGCCCTCAGAACAGCCCTTCCCTCTTGCTCACACAAGGAAGCACCAAACACGCCCCCGGAATTTGCTCCATAAACTGCGCTGCAGCCTCAGACCAAAGCGTTAAAGCTCTGACGCTGAGTTTTCCTGGAAAAAGAATGAAACGGGTGCTTTGTGTGTGTATTTTAACATATTCTATTTATTATTTTACATTATATTATATGTATATACACAGACACACTAAAATTAGGGAGTACAATGGAAGATTACTCCTTTATTAGTGTTGAAAATTCAACTCCTTATAAATTACAGAACAATGTCGCATTATGGTATCATTCTTAGACACACCATACTTTGTTTATAGACGTGATCATTATCGTCTCCACCAGCATCAGCATCAGCACAGCTAGTACTGATTGAGCACCATTCTAAGCACTTACATTTGTCATCTCATTCACCTCTCTTACCAGTCCTCTGAAATAAGTACTGTATTTCTGTTCTTATTTTACAGATGAGGAAACTGAGGCACAGAGGCATGAAGTGACTTTCCCAAGGTCACGCACATGGAAAGTGGTGAGGTCAGGTACATGATAGGATTGACTTTCTTCACCCTGTGGAGCTGGGGGTGGCCACGTGCCCGGCTCTGGCAGGTGGAAAGGGACGGGAAGCGTGTGTGATCCTCGGGGCGGATCCCATGGCAGTCTAGTACATGTTTTGCTTTCTTGTCTTAGTGACACATTCTAGATGGTTGAGGAACTGCCACGGTGGGGGTGTGAGTGAGGGTGTGTGGCACCGAGATGCCCACTGCCCTGCGGTGGACTTTGACTCAAGCCACGGAAGTCTGGGCTTTTTCCTCGTATGTTTCTGCAGCGTACCATCGACGTCAAAGGGAACTTTAACCTCATTCAATGTTTTCATTATTTTTAATACAGGGAATGTATTCATGTATAATTTGTGTAATTAAAATGGCGCTCAATAAAAAGAAACCTAAGATGCTTTAATAGCAGTAGAATTCATCTTTACCCTGGAACCTAATGAATTCAGGCATTCCAGATATCTGTGTTCTCAACGGTTAGTGATTAGTAATTAAAACTTCATTTCATATTCAAAGGATCTGGTCGTACTGGTGTTCATCGCTCTGTTCCTTTAACTCTTCTGCTATATTTTAGGGTAAGATATTCAGCTGTCTTCTTAAAGCGTAATTTAACTGCTTAGTGGTTCATGTCAGAGAAAGTGATCTCGTACCGTCCAAGGCTTCTACAGCGACTCCTCTGTGCCAGGCGCACTGTAAACGCCTTGCAAATATTTAACTCATTTAAACTGAACAATAACCTTTGAATCCGGTATTCTTATTAATTAACTATCCCACAGTTAGTGGCTGAGGAAGCCAGGATCCAGTCTAAGGCAGAGCAGTCCAGAGTCCCCACCTTCAACTATGACATTAGCCTGTCTTTCTGCACCCAGGGGTCTAGAACAGGGCTGGCTCCACTGTAGTCCGTCGACAATTATTTGTTGAGTGAATAAGTGAATGAATGAATGAATGGCACTTCACTGAGTCCTTTCATTTACATTCTTTTGTTTGAATGTAACAGCAATCCACTCACTGTGAGGAGAAAGCCATGAGGAGAAAGAGAGAGCCAGGCCAAGACCTGGCAGAGAGCATTACCAGGCAGGGGGAACTGACTATGCAAAGGCCCTGAGGTAGGAGAGCTTTGCACGTGCAGTGAATGGCAAGGAGGTGGTGTGACCAGTGCAGAGTAGGGGTGAGGGGAGAGAAGCAGCAGGGGGGAGCAGCACCTTGCTGTGGGCACCCCTGCCCTGGGGGCTCAAGCTGTTCTGAGGGCTCCTCCTCTGCTCACTTTCCCTTTTCTCCCTCTTTTGGGGTTTCTCTGTGCGTCTCCCATCTCTCTGGCTCTCTCTCCATCTCTTCCTGTGTCTCTGTTTGATGCTCTTCCTCTGTCTCCGTCTGTGTGTCCCCCTGTCTCTCTCAGCGGCACATATAAGCATGCACAAGGGTCTGGACACCAGGAAGTGCCCAAGACACTCACGGCAATGAGAGAAGTTGGCAGGCCCCCATCAGTCATTCATTCATGACGAGCGTTGGCGAAGCTCCTAGCAGGTGTCTGTCCCTGGGAATGTGAATCCAGTCTCTCTTCTCAGGAAGCTGACAGCCCACTGGGGAGACAGGTGAGCAAATGAAAATTACAGAACCCTCTGAGCAGTGCCCTGGAGAGGAAGGCGGGCTTCCGAGGGGGCCGCCCAGGGAGTCCTGATCTCTGCCCGGGAGGGTCAAGGATGTCTGCATGAGGTCGTGACATTTGACCTGGGGTGGAGGGTGGTAGTGAGAGTAGGGGCTCTGGAGCGAGGTGGTGCCGGTTCAAAAGGGGACCCAAGGGTGTCACCAGTGAGTGTGCCTCTCTGTGCCTCAGTTTCCACATCTGTAACATGGGAAAGACTCTACTCAGGATGCCCACCTCCTGGAGCTGCCGTGAAAGTTACATGTTAGGACATGTTATGCTCAGAACAGTACCTGGCACATGGTAAGTGCTCCTGAAATACTTGTCAAGTGAGAAAACCAATAAATGGCTGAATCCAGAGTACCCTTCCAGGTTTGTAATGTAGATCAGACCAGAGCAGGACCAAACGGTTTTCTCCCTCCTCAGCGATCTCCAAAAGGAGATCATTCCCCTGGTCTGCCGCATCCCGTTAATCCTGGACAGCTGCTGAAATTTCACTGCTCGTGCGATGGGAAGAAGCCGGTTTTCCTTCTTTTTAGCCAAAGGCAGCACCGTGCAGGATTGAGCACGTGGTTTCTGTAGCACGCTCTGCCGCCTACTAACTGTGTCACTCCCGGATTTGTCAAATGGGACTAGTCTTGGTGCCAGGATTGGAGTAAATATATGGAAGGTGCTGAGGACTCACAGAGCGAGTGTGCTCGAGTGTGGTGGGCAGAATAACAGCCCCCCAAAGGTCTCATGTCATAATCCCCGAACCTGCAAGCACTTTACCTTACACGGCAAGGAGGGGTGTAGGTTGCTAATCAAGTGACCTCGAGAATGGGGAGATTGTCCTGATTTTCCAAGTGGACCCACAGTCATCACAGGCTCCCTGGAAGTGGAGGAGGAGAGCGAGAGTCAGAGGACACGCGGTGATGGAGGAAAGGTCAGAGGATGCAGAGTGAGGCCTCCGCCCACCACTGCTGGCTTTGAAGATGGACGTGGGACCCTGAGCCTGGAAGCGCAGGCCACCTCCAGGAGCTGGAAAAGGCCAGGAAGCACATTCCGCCCTGGAGCCTCCACAAAGGAGCACAGCCCCGCTGGCACCATGGTTTCAGCCCCATAAGACTAATTTCGGACTTCTGACCCCCAGAAACGGAAGCGATAAATATGTGACTTTTTAGCCACTGAGATCGCACTCATTTGTTACAGCGGCCACAGGAGACTAGTCCAACAGCCAGCTGTAATATCCAGTCCGTGGGGACACGGGTGTCTGTCTTTTCGCCACTGTTTTGCCGGTGCCTGGAGCACCACCTGGAGCTGAGCGCCTGCTTGCACATATTTGTTCGACGAGTGGACGGATGACGCAGGTCGGTCCATCTGTGCGTTCTGCCCCAGCCATAGTGCTGGGTTTGGAGTGGCCGTGTGCCCTACCCCGCCCCCTAGAAGAGGCTACTTGAGATTATTATTGCTGGAAACATTGGGGCAAAGGAGCTCTCCATTCGGATGGTGTGCCATGTGGCCCTGAGGACTGGGTCAGCCACAGCCACCAGTGCGACCATGAGGGGGACCAGTGGAGAACGGGGGTGAATAGTGAGCGTGGGGGACGAGCTGTTGGGCAGGCAGAGAGGGAAACAGAGAAGTGCTGAAGAATTCCCAAGGTTTGAAACCTGGTCCAAAGTTGAGTCAATTAGTCAGAGAGGAGGAAGGCTGGGTTCAGTATGGAATGGAATGTTGGCTCATATTATGCAGAGTCTGGAAAATCCAAGTTTCCCAGGCAGAATTATGGAGGCTAGACATGTGAGGGCAGGAAGCTGTGAGCTCCTTTCTAGTCCCGATCACCCTGTCTGCACAAGCTCTCAGGTACAGAGCAAGAGTGGTACCAACTCATCCCTGCACAGGACTTTACAGTTTGCAAAGCATTTCAAAATATTTTAAAAATTCACTTCTGAAGGCAACTCTTATTAACAGCATGTACACGGAGCAGATGGGGAAACTGAGCTCAGGGAATTCACTCATTTAACAGACACTTACGGAGCCCCTACTTGGGGCATTTTCCAGGTCCTGGGGGTACAGCAGGGAAGAGGGCCCATGAAGACAAGCCCTAGTGGGAGGGCCAGTCAGTCATCGAGGTGATGGGAGGTGCGGCTGCCCGAATCCTCAGCTGGAGGGCTTGGGCCATGATTCCCAGGGCAGCTGGTTCAGATGGTGGCAGAGGTGTCATGGGGCAGCAGCCTCCTCTGGGACACCCCAGACCTGCCTCTGTGGTCACAGTTGACCCAGGCTTTCCTTCCCATCCTGGTACTGCTCTGCTTAGAAGAAAAAAGAAGAAACCAAACAATTGTTGATTTCCTTGGGGAAAAAAAAAAAACTAGTTCCCTATTAGTGGCTCTGGAATTTTTATGTAGGAGATGGCAATTTGGTTTGAAAAGGATTTGAGAAGCTTTTATTGCTCATGAGAATTCTCCCTCCTTCTGGAAACAGAGGTGTGGCTCTTCTCTGTCCCTTGAAGCTGAGTGGGGCCTAGGGACGTGCTGGAGACCGTTGGTGGGGATGGAAGAGACCTGATGTGTCGCGTCACCGAAGCATTTCACGGCAGGTGCGGGAGCCCCAGCGCTGCGATGGTGGAGGCAGCACAGCAAGGTCGCCACCAAGATGGAAGCTCCCAGATGGCTGAGTCTATGCGGCGACACTGCCCTCGAGGGCCCCCTGGACCTTCAGCGGACCTCACATAAGGGAAAAAAAAACCATAAATAAGCATGTACGTTAATACACAAACAAACACTCTTTTGATGTCATCACCACTGAGATGTTGGCGTGGTTGTTATCAAAGGAAGAGCCCAGTGCTGTGTGTGGAACAAGGAGCTCTGACGACGGGCACAGGGGACCGAGGCTGCCTAGGCAGAGCGTTCCGTTTCCATTTAGAGTCTATGTCTCAGATAAATGAAATAGTTTTATGATGATTATTTTATTGTTACTTTACAAACATCTCTTCTGGGTGGGGCACTAATGGAGATCGCGGGGGGTGGCAGACCCTCTTTTCCAGCCTCTGTTGGCCCTACTGCTAGTAAAGAATATTCAGCCAAGAACTCAGGTGCTTGGGGACCTCTTAAGGGCCAACTCTTATTGCAACTTAATTAAGAAGCTTGGCTGAGAAGCATCAGGCTATTAAACAGAGGTCGGGGAGCCGGGCCGACTCAGGGCTGCACAGTCTTTATCAGTCTTCTTCACTTCTATGGAAGCAAAGCAGGCTTGTGTTCCACTTGGGGACTAATCCATTAGTCACTGCGGAATCTCTGAGGATAGACAGGTCCATTTCCAACCTAATTTGCAGTTGGCTTTTCATTTTAGTGGTTTGGGAACAGAATTCATCTGCCTGAACCCCGGAGTGTTTGGTTACTTCATGCAAATATTTAATACCCACAACGCAATTTCAATTTAACACTAACGATTTGTTTTCCCTGATATCGGCCTCATTTGTCAAAGCCGTTGACCCAGGCCCATAAAGAAATGTCACTATCGCTGACTTTGTGATGGTTTTATGCAAATAGCTTTCAAGGCTTAATTCCGTGCAAACGTTTAGGGAGACAGGAGATGGGGAGAGATAAACAGAAAGACGGAGGGGAAGGAAGAGAGAAGTGGAGGAGAGGTGGGGTCGTGGAGAGAGGGGAGACCGAAAAGGAGGAACAGTCACCAGTGTATTACCGGACTTTCTCTGTGACCCGGAGCTGGCGGGAGGTGGGGATCAGTTCCTGTCCTGAGCGCTCACAGCACTGCCATGAGGAGACAAGGATGACAAGGCTTTTGAAAGGGTCAAGCACAACTCACCCAATTTTGGCTCTTACTGCGTGAGCAGAGAGAAGCCGGAACAATAATTTCGTGAGTGGAGCAAAGATGACCTGACAGAGGAAGGCGTCGCTGGGGGCCCGCCCCGCTTTCCTAGGGGTCTGTGGGCATGGATGGTTCAAAAGCTTCCAACCCTTCTTGTTCCCTAAACTGATCTGCCCAAGAACACTCCTGCTGTGTCATCAGCATGTCTGCTGTCTTCTCCCATCCCCTTCGCAATTTGCCTTCTCCCGTTTTGCAGAAGACAAGCGTGTCTTCCAGCCATCCAAACTTTCCCATGGTGCTTTGCCTTAAGGGGTACACACCTCCTGGGCATCAAAGGGGCCACTCAGCAGTGGGCATCTGGGCCCAGGTCTCCTGGAATCAACACTCCATCACGCTCTCTCCCCGTCCTTTGAAACGATGTATTTCCAAGATAAATATTCTTCTAATGTTTAAAAATCACATTTTCCTCTTTATGCTGTTTTCATCAGTTGAGTATTACCGATAATTCCAAAGATAACTTAATCCAAAATATATTTTTAAACCCTTAGAGATTTGCGTTCCCAGTAAATTTAAAGATTTATTTATACATATTATATTTTTATTTTTATTTATTCACTTTATTTATTTACATTTGAAGACCACAGGAGCAGAGATGCGTTTTACTTTAGCTGCCCCAAAGCACTAGGGCCACCTGACTATTATAGACTCATCTTTCAAAACACAGGTGGATCCTGACATCCAGGGGCCGCTGGGGACGCCCATCTTTGCAAACAGTTCTGCGACCTAGATTAGGCCCAGCATAAAATGCAGCTATTTCGCAGGTTGCCTTCCCACTGAAAAAGTTTCATGAATTTCTTCTTAAGTTTCCATTCAGCACAGGATGTGGTCTCATCCATTTCATTAATCTTGGTTGCTTTGCGTTTCACTGTTTCATTTTTTCCGAAAGAGCCCTTTCCTGGCTAAGACGATTCATCATTTAGATTTCTCCACTTCTAAGACCATGTTGAGAGTTTAACTGAACGCCTCCGTAATACTGAAACTCTCCTGAAAGACTCATCATTAGACACAGATATTACAGAAGCCCCTGGCAGCCCCCACACTCAAGTGCATGTGTCTAGGATTATCTATTTCATTTAGTATCAGACTATTCTATTAATTAGCCCTACGAAATGTGTGTAGTATTTTGCACGCCCACCAGCAACTCTGTAAAATAGTCCATCTTCCAAACAGCATCCAGGATACAACTTTCATCACAGAAAAACAAAAATAAGAAGCATCCTAACAGAATTAACCTAAATATGAGCAACTGTCTGATGAACACAGTAGTAGACTGTGAAGAGAAAAAAATCAATAAAAAATAAACTATTCCATAATATTGCTGCCTGGACATCCGTTTTATGTGGTCAAGCAGCCTGCAGGAACTTGAGGGGACACTGGCGCCTCCTGCATGCCCTAGATAACAGCCTGAGAGTCACAAGCAAATGTGAGTTCCTGATGTGACTTCCCCAACGACCCTTGTAACAAGCACCTCCCCAAGGCCCAGAGCCCTCCCCTGGTGCACCCCTTAGATGAGACACCCCTCTATTACTGAGCAAGGGCCCGCTGCCCAACACATGCAGAACTGATACTGTGGCGCTGGCTCTTGAGAAAAGAAAGAGCTTTATTGTGTGGCCAACCAGTAAGGAGACAGGAGGCAAATCTCAAAACCGGAGCTAAAGCAGGGACAGACTTTTAAGGAGTTGGGATTGAGAGTGGTTATACAAAATACTAGCTTGGTGGAATCTGATTGGATGGTGGAATTGTAAGCATCCTGTAAGTCTGGTGTGCTACCAATGAAGGGACCCCTCACTTCTTCTTAGGTTCCCGGTGCCGCTTTCTTGTCAACACTGAGTTCCGTAGTTAGGGAGCTTTTGGTTCCTAAATTGCTCAGTCATCTGAGGACAAGGTTTCCCCTTCTGTGTGTGCTCCAGCTACGTGACTTGCAGGTTTTGCTCTTTGCCCCTGCAAGATAACTTCGACATTTTGTTATCAACACAAGAGGGCCAGTGGGAATTGGTCTACGATGGTTATACCTCCACTCCCATGAAGCTTACCAAAACCTCACTCTCTTTGGTTTGAACTGACCAATCTAGCATTAGCCTGGAAACCCCAAAGCACTCCACCCGCAGACCCTAATAAGGCAGTTGCCCCAGGTCCTGCTGTACTCTCTTTGCCTGCACCCTGCCTTGACCCCTGACGTGGCGCCTCCCCCTGTGCCGTGTACTGCCTCCCGGACCTGTGAGTAGTAAACTGCCCTATTTCGCTTTCTCTTGAAGTCTTTTATTGAACTGTGGCTCATCCTACATCTGGGCTCCACTTAACAAATGGTATTTAACAAAGTCAAAACAGATTGAAAGCTGGATTTCCATTCAGAGATAATTGTTCACCAAGAATCTGAATTTTAGTCAATTTTTATTATTTATTTGAACACAACATGGATGGGAGACAAGTGCAGCCCTTTCTGTGTTCCATATGCTGAGTGTTGGGCCAGGCTCACTCACCAGCTAAGATGTCTTGTCTCCCTGACCAGCTCTGCTATAGGAGAGTGAAATTCATGTGCCAGCAAAGCCTCACATTGCTGCCTGTGATGGGGTGTGGGGTCATCAGGGCTATCACTTCTTGATAGGATTGCACTTCTCTGCTGTATTTGACATCTGGTGCAGTCACGTGACTGGCTTTGCCTGTGACATGTGAATAGAAGTGGCGTGTGTCCTTCTTGGGCCAGTGTCCAATAAGCCACATTATCATCCACCTGCCATGGTGGTTTTACAGAAACATATGTCAAGACGAAGCCTGGATCCCTGAACGGATACAACATGGGGAAATCCCTGCTGTAAGAGACGCAAGTGCAGCATTTATGAGAATTAACTATTTCTTATTTTAAACCACTGAACTTTGGGGATCTTTTGTTACTGCAGCGTAAGCTAGGCCATCCTGACTAATACACAGACTCATTTGCAGCAAGTTAAAGCTTCATCTAAAGCTTGTTACGCTATGCATTGAACAGTTGTACTACATGCGTCTCCTTTTGGTACCATATTTTTTTTGCCTTCAGAACCTCAGTCCTTCACCAGGTCTGAACTTTACAGCTGCCTTTTGGAACACATTCTGAGAACTGTGTTGCTTCTCTTCTCTTCTTAGTATATGACTTCAGAAAGGACACAAGAGTTTACCACCATGACCTTTTCTGCTGCCTGACAAAGCCCGTTGAGCAGTGAGTCTGTGCTCACGATGCTAATCCTGGAGGCCACGACCTCTGTAACATTTCTCAGCAATTCCATTTTCTGCCTCGACCCAGGGTCAGAGACACTGGTCAATAAGCAAGCCTGGTGTCCATCAAAAATTGATTTAAATAAGAATGTGAACAGGAAGTTCTTTACAAGAGAAAGGGCATGTGGAGCTAATGGAGACCAGAGAAGAAATTCATGAGCCCTGGAAACTCAGGCAAACTGATGAGCGAGACCAAAGCGCATGACCCGTAATCCAGCTCAGCAGCGACAGACTCAGATGCCGTCCTGCATGTGTCAGTTCACCTGGTGAATGGCGAGCCCGAGGGCTGGTGGGAACCTTTACCTCTTTAAGTCAACAACAACAACAACTAAAATCCCAAAAATCCAGTTTAGACAATCATCAACAGAACAATCAAAAATCTCTTTGTGACCAAAAGATATTTTTACCTGTATGTAATTGTCTTCCCTTTTGTCTGAGGCCTGAGCTGATCAAGGATCCAGCATTCTTAAACTTTGAGTGAGACCAGAGCACCCCATGCAGCACAGCCAACATCAAAGTCCCGAATGAGATCAGCCGCCCCGGAAAATTCTTGAGAGTGCATATCATCACATTCCAATGGTTCTGGCTTTAATTTTTTCCTCTCTATTTCTGAACTGTAGTTTCTTAATTGAAACCACACAAAGCTACTTGAGCACTCTGTCTTAAAGGGACAGAAGGACACCTTCTGGAGGAATAAAGGGAGAGGATTAATGACTTGATGACTCTTCTTGCAGAACCAGCTGACTCTAGAGACTCAGCAGGAAGCCGCTATCCAGTGTGACATCAGAGACCCTCTACAGCCCTTCGCCACGTGTCTGCAGTCCTGTCATCATCGCTCCTTCTAGGCTGAGACACTGAACACCGCTTTTTAAATGCAAACTTCATATAATTCAAATGTTCATCAGTCGGGACCCTTGGTCCCATGTAACAGAAAACTTGAGTCAGGCAGTTTTCAGTTAAAGGAATTGTAACATCAGATGACTAAGAAGAGCAAGGAGGGGTTGTTAGTTTCAGGCACAGCTGGATCCAGATGCTCAAAGGATGCCATCAGGTCCTGACTAACGTCTCCTGGGCTCTGGGCTCGTCCCCTCCCTCTTGGGTCCATTCTTAGAGAGAATCTCCTGTCACGGCAGCAGGACAGACGAGTCCAGTAGAAAAGAGTCTCTGTGCACCCCCAGAAGCCACAGCAACAGTGTCCTCGCATCTCATTGGTCCTGAGTGTGTCACACGCCTGTCCCTGAACCAATCAGAGCTGCCAGGAAAGGAAAGCCCTAGGATCTCAGTCCGCCTGACACAGAGGGCTGGTCAAGCCACGTGGGTGAGAGTGGGGGGTGGTTTCCCAGGGAAATTGGGGTTTGGTCACCAAAAGGTGGTGAGATGGATTCTGGGTAGCCACAAAAATGAATGCACATTACAAAACTCATATTCATTAAAGACATTTATA
The DNA here is from genome assembly GCF_021613505.1 of Equus quagga. Classification (NCBI taxonomy): domain Eukaryota; kingdom Metazoa; phylum Chordata; class Mammalia; order Perissodactyla; family Equidae; genus Equus; species Equus quagga. The sequence continues at coordinate 98,747,663 of NC_060278.1, forward strand.
AACTGAAGTGGGATGCACAGAAACGATGTTTCACATCCTTCTGTCTGAAGGTGAAACCCGTGAACCTATTTCCCGGGGCTGACTCCTCAGATTAGGTACCTGTGACGCTAGAAGGAGAAATCCCCTTAGTGCCGGGACACAGAGAAGGAAAGTCTGCCCCGTGGAAAGAAATGAGAAGGTCCTCAGGTGGAGTAGTGACCCAGATTGAGAACGGGAACATGGATTTTCCAAATGATAGTGTAGAGGAGCGATGTTTCCAAAGGGAGGGGAAAGCAGAGAGGTGACATCCACCACGCCCAGCCTCCCGTGTGAGGAAACCCCATCTTTTCGCCACCTGCTCCCTCGGTTCACCTTTCACAAGTGACTGGATAGTCAGGGATCTTTCGTCACAAGCAACAGAAGCCAGCTCTGGCCAACCTAAATAAAACAGTTTCACAGACTGGAAGGAAAGTCTGAAGAAGCACCCTCGGGGAGAGCGAGAGTGACTCAGCTCCAGGGGGAGCAACTGATGGGCAGACTTTTCGGGGCACCACGATGGGCTCCAGCCACACCAGAATCTGTGTCTCTTCTCCACAGATCCGTATTCTCAGGTGAGAGGGCACGTGATTCTCCTAGCTGGGGTCAAATGCCCACCCCTGGCCAGGGTGGGAGAGGTAAAAACCATCTTGATCCACAGCTCCCCAAGGTGGCAGCCAACTGGTGTGGGAAGAAATTCCCCAGAGTGAAATCAAGGTGCTGTTGTCAAAAACTGCTGGGAAGTCAGGGCATAGATTCTGACCTGCAAGCAAAAAAGAAGGAAAGAAAGAAAGAATTCTAGATGCAAACCATTCACCATCAACCGTTTTTGCTCCAGATCCCCTTTATTCTCCATCTCTTCTTGGTTTGCACAGGCGTAGCCTGCAAAAGCAACCCTCTCCTCTCACCCATATATCCCTGAGAGCTGGTCTTGGGCACATGCACAAGGACCAGGCTCTAGAACATTCACTAAAGCTTCGTCTGTGATAGTGAAAAACTCAGAGCCAGCCTGGATGTCCACCAGCTGGAGGCAGTGGCATGGAATACTACACAGGGGTTAACATAAACTGGAAAAGTGGGAGTGTATGCCAATGTAACAAAAGTGGAAGAGATAAGCATTAGCATAGCAAATACCAAATTCACTACGGATGGTCCTCGGAGAGAGGGAGTAAGCGTAACCACGGAGCGCTGCACAAGAAAATACAACCGTACTCGTCAAGTTTGACCTGTTGTGAAGTGGTTTGTTGCATAACATTTTTCCATATGCCTAAAATTGTCTAAAAAAAATCAAGCCACAGGTACCTAACCCAGGCCCAGGGCATCGTCTGCTTTGCCCTGAAATGACTCCGGTCGCCGCGGGTCTGCGCGTCTTTCTTGGACGACCTCAGATGTGTGGTGCTCTTGTCTGTTCCACTCAGCAGCCGCTCATCCCTGCTCCCTCTTTCAGGGTCTCTTTGGACATCCTCGCTGTGTTATGGGGAGTGAAGATGCCTCTTCCCCACAACGATTCATCGCATTGTAATCTGTCTATTGATCATCAGTCAGGACTCAGGCAGGCACTGCAGGTGCAACCATCTCCCCACGGAGACCTGGACATCGTCCAGCTGCACTGCACCAGGAGAGCAACTGTCGGGTCCCATCGCACTGGGATCTGCATGGCTCCAGGTCTGTGCGGGAGGATGCTAGAGGCTCCTTTTCCTGGGCGGGTTGGCTGATGGAGCCATATCTGCCTACACTGTAGCAGGGGCTTCTGAGCAGAGACAGGGTTCTACCTCTGGGGGTGGAACAGAGTGCAGAGTGGGGGCTGCATTTGAGACGCTGCACAAGCTTTCCATCCTCCCTGCTTTTCCTGGGGGCTTACACAGGTGTATCCTGGGGACTTACACAGGTGTATGCTACGGGAGGGGGGAGGGAGGGGCAAGGGAAAGAATTGCTTTATCTCAAAGTCAATAGCTAACGTCACCTCCTGTCACTGAGTGTTCCTGGGGAGGGGCCGCCCCGATCAGCTGACCAGTGGTTCTTATGGAGGCTTGATGTTGACAGGAGGGTCCTCAGAGGGCCTAAGGGGGGGCAGGGATGTCAAATGGAACCCCCACCCCCAGTTCAACCGGGGCAGCTCTCTTTCTGATTTGTTTAACGAATTGAATTTTTCTGTTAGGTTTCATTTGAAGAAAGTCTTCACACCTAAAAATTTTGAGAATGGCTGCTTCAGTCTAAGCTAGGACCATTTGATTTCAAAACTATCATTTGCAGGAGGAAAATTCAATCAAATATCATTGTTCTAGTCAGGGTCACATGCCCACTCAACTTGGCCTGGTATATTAGTTGTCTGTTGCCGTGCTCTGCCCAAGTTTCAGAAGTGACATCCATCCACTTTTGCTGTATTCTATTTGTTAGAAGCGAGTCACTAGGTGCAGTCCACACACAAGGAGGGGGTAATGCAAGGACCTAACACCTGGAGGTGTGGATCCCTGGGAGCCACTTTTAGAAACTGCCCACCACACCACTTCTTACTAGATTTTGGATAGTTGTCAGACTAAATTGTGAATAATTGACAGACTGTATTTTCTTCTATTTCCCAATTTTCGGAGGCATCTCTCTCCTGGAAATAGCCCTTGTTCACACCATAGTTGTGAACAGAAATTCTTTTGCTTTCCTGGCCTCAAACTCATAGAAAAATGTGACACTTCAGGCAAAGTGTTCCTCACTTCTCAGCTGAATTGTGTCTTTTTTAAAAAATTTCCTAGCACATGTTTTTCTGGAACGTCGAGGAGGACGGGAGAAGTGGATCAGGTTTTCTCTTTTCTTTCTTTCCCTTCTTTAGGGGAAAGAACTTGGCTAGAGTTGAGTGCCTCCTAATCCCCAGTAGAAGATGACGTTTCCATATTGCTTTTTCACCCCCTCGAATCTTCGCAGAGCCTGAGGTGGGGGCGGGTCCGTCCAGCAGAGCGTTACAACCACCCCACCCCGTAATGACACAGCTACGCCTCAGGAGTTCCATGAAGACTGAAACGTCCCGAGCCCGTCTCTTTTCTAAGGTGATGAAAAGTTGATCTGGGCACAGTACCAAGTGTTATTTATCAGGTTCCAAGTGGCGGTGTCCCTGGCGCCTCGCCCTGCTGGTGGCATTTGTTGAGGGTGGGCTCCGTCAAGCAAGCAGGAGGGGTCACCAGGCACCAGGCTTGGGGGATTCAGGGCCCTGGCGCAGGTCCTGATGGGGATGACTATTTGGTTCCAGCAAAGACCAGGGCACCATGGAGACGAGGAAACAGACAAAATGAGTCATCTTGGCTCAGAGCCCAGAAAATGTATGCTAATGCCTTCATGCAGACAAAAATAAGATTATAAAAGATTGAGTGCAAAAAAAAGCCAACCTCAAATGACACTTCTCTTTAATCCATCCACTCAGAAACCCAATAATTTGCTGAGATCTGAAGTGTCAAAGAGAAAGCCATCACATTAGTGGATGTTTTTAAGTCAATTCTGTCTTTTCCACAACTGATACCCCACTAGGGTAGACATCACCAGTGCTTATCAACATTCCAGGTTCCCGTCCTCTTCCAGGCCCACTGGAGGGTCACACGTTCCCCCGCTTTGAAGGTATGTGTGGACACACGATCTTGCACAGCCAATGAAATCTGTGAGGCAGTGACATGTACTATTTTCAGGTAGAATCATTAACGAGCTGGGGTGTGATTCTCTGTGGCCTCTTGCCATGCCATGGTGATCGTGGGAGCATATATTGATACGGTGACATCACAAGATGGTGGAGCCTCTGTCAGCCTAGATCCCTGAAAGACTGTAATGAACAGAGCCGCTCTCACAACCCTATTAGGCGTATAGAATGAGTTACGTTGTGTTAAGCCAAGGAGATTCTGGTGGTGTGTTGCGATAGCAGACACCTTGCCTATCCTGACGAGTAAATCCACTATCCTGGACCCCATATGCTGTTTGTAGATACATTAAAAGCTTACAACTTCCCCTCAAATTAAGACTGATCCTCAAGTTCCTCCAAAAAACCCCACAGAATTGTTACAGACAAGACAGCAACTGGCTTCAGCAAATAGATATCGCTGCCCTAAACTCGCATGGAATGAAAGGGCAGGGGGCGCTCATAAGCTCTGTCGCTGGGAACAGACGCTTTAATGGTTCTGTCACTGGAGATCTAAAGTTGAAAACAGCCAGGCGTACTCCTTTTCAAGGTCTATATTTCAAATGAAATGACGGAAGGAATGAACCTGTGGGACTTGGGTGCTTGGTGCCATCTGGGAATTATTTGAGCTAAATAGTAGTTGTCACATACACTGGGATGTATCTTTTTAATTTCAATCTTTTAAGAAATGGGAAGGAGAAGGTAAGAGAATGCATGTTCTCTGCAAGAGACTGGACAATTGACCATTAACCGCGGCCTCAGAAATCAGAGGAGCACAGTTGCTTTTGTTCCCATAATACGTAAGCTGTGACGAGATGTGAGCTGGTTACCAAATGGTAAGTATAAAGCATTAAAACCATCAGCTCAGCACAGAGGCAGGTGTTGCCTTTGCCCCCAGCATTCATCCACGTGACTTTTAATAAAATTAGGTCCCCTTTTATTGTCCTGAGCATCACTCTCCAACCCACACTGGAAAGCATGGGTTCTGCTCTCAGCTCCACAAATGAGTTGTCACGGGCTTCGTTCAGAGACTTACTCTATTTCATTCTGCCCAGCCTCAGTGACTGGTTCACAGAGGGACACATAGGCCAACGCGCTCTGTGACAGGTATTGCCAGATCCTGGTGGGCTATGAAAAGCTAATCTATATTTTCGTCACTCACGAACCTGCAGGTTAGCTGACGCATGTCTGTTCCGGACTTCAGGTCAGCGTCAGCCCCACGTGTCTCCATCCTGGGCGCCTCGGACGTCAGAGCCTGCCCTTCTCTTGCCCATTCCGAAAGGGCAACAGCCTAAGCATCCCACACGAGCAGATGTATAGCCTCTTCTCATGTCACGTCCACTTGTACCCCCTTAGCCATGACCAAAGTCCTTGGGACGAGGCCGTTGCTCTGCTCTCTCCACAGGGAAGCGCCAGAGGCCACGCGGCAGAGGGAAGCGATTGGGAAAGGTAATCCAGTCCGCGGCACCCACGTGGCTCTGAACCTTTCAGTGACACAGCAATGACTTCCCTCTATTGTCGAGTTCGAGTTTCAGGTTATGTGCGACACAGAGGGTGCTGACCGAGACCCTGGGCCTGCCTCGTCGTTCCTGGCCACACCTGCACACTTGCTAGTGTCTCTTTCAGAAGAACCTCCGAGACTCTGCACGTAGAGCAGAAAGCTGGTGAGAGATCAGTGGCAGATAACAACAGAGGTGGAGATGAAATTCTGGGATCCAACGCCTTCTCACTGTGAGGTGGTGTTTGGGCACTGGCTTCCAGCCACGAGCGTGAACATCACAACATGCAGCCCGGGCCAAGGCCACCCCGAATTCAAGGAGTGACTGAATCAACGAAATGAAACGAAATGTTCCCTTCAGACACCCACGGTCACTAACACACAGCCCTCTTGTCCTCTTGTTGACACCATTAATTAACATAGGGACGCAAATCAGCCAGCTGAGCCATGCCCACAGATAGGAAGGACTTGGTAACTGTTATCGATCCTTTCTCCCCATCTCTCAAAACATCTGAAATTTAAATGAAGTCAATCCAGTTGACAACTCTCAACCAAGATCCTTCAGGGCCACACGGCGGTTAAGGGGGCACCGCTAAGAACCAGCCTGCCGGGGTCCGACCCCAGCGTCTCCTCTTCTAGGCCATGAGATCCTGGGCAAGCGGCTTCACCTCTCCGAGCCTCAGTCTCCTCATCTGTACAATGGGTCCGTCACCCCCATGCCGCACTCTGGGGCTGAAATCGAAGCTCCTCTCCTTCCCAGCCGTGCGATCTGGGCAAGAGACTTCGCCTGTCCATTCCTCAGTTTCCTCATTTGTAAAATGGGGACGATAACAGCTCCTACCTCACAGCAGTATTGTGAGGACTAAATGGGTTAATAAGTAGACGTGCTCAGAAGAGATCCCATCACATATGTGTCACTCAATAGCTGTTGCTATTACTAGTAAAATTAGCCGTCATAGTAGTAATAGCGACACTACTATGGGTAGTAATAATAGTAGTGATAGAAATAGTAGTAGTAGTAGTGATAATAGTAACAGTAGTAGTAGTTAACTGTAGCAGTAACAGTGGTGGTAGTAACTGTAGCAGTAACAGTGGTAGTAGTAACTGTAGTAGTAACAGTGGTAGTAGTAACTGTAGCAGTAGTAGTAATACTAATAGTAGCAATACTACTACTAGTAGAATTTTCCTTCATCTTAAGAAAGCTTAGAAATAATCACGGTATTATAAGTATAATGACAATTTCATATGTTCAAACTCATAGTAACCTTTGTTGAATGAACTTGTATGTGTCTGGCACTCTGCTAAGCAACTTACAGGCGTTACCATAGTCCTTCTCACATCTTGATGATCATGATGATGATGGTGATGACAACGCACTCTCCGTCACACAGATGAGAACTACGAGGCACAGAGAAATCCAGTCACCCTAAGCGATTAAGGTCACACGGCAGATCATGACAAATCCAGGATTTAAACACAGGCCGTCTGATTCCAGAGCCTGAGGCTCCCCATGTCACTATTCTGCTTCCACAGGATAGGAAAGCTAGGACACATCCTTCCTCATCTCTTTGCTCATTTGTTCAATAGTATTTATTGAGTCCCCTCCGTGTGCCGAGAATAGAACGAGACAGAGACGGTGCACTCACCCTTCTGACTCTCTGTCTCTCTACCCGCCCAGCCGTCCAGCCAGCCAGCCATCTATCCATTCGGCATCCGTCATTCAGTCATGCATGCATCTGTGCGCAGCCCCTAATAGTTCCAGGACGTGACGGCTCCATCGCCAGTAGAGTCGTCGTCATTCAGAGAGTGAACGTGGGTCTTCCTAAGAGGCTTCACCACATCGTCTCCACTGGAAACTACTATGTTGACACTCTATTTCTTAGTCTGTTATTGCAGTCTCTGATAAAACGATTATTCTGTAAATCTCTAATTTTATGCCCCACTCTCCAAAATGCAAATGACCCCTCTGGACGTCCAGCTGGCCACTGGTGGGAGTTTTGATTCATCCTCTTGCTGCCTGGGGACTGGCCACGGCGTTGACGATCCATTATAAGGTTCACCTGGCTCATGTCTCCAAGCCGGTCAACTTATCTTCACATCTCAAGACGTGGACAAATGGCCGCTGGAGCTGGGGTGTCGCGATGTTTACGTCTCAGCCTGAGGCATTGCATCAGCTATGTCTTCATTTTTTGAAATAACAGGCAATAATAGTGGCTTAAATTTTAAGATTTATTTGGTTTAAATTGGGCTCCCAGACTCGGAAATATATCTGTAGCAAGAGCTCTTTCAGGAATACTTTAGGGCCGGCCCCATGGCCTAGTGGTTAAGTTCACGCACTCCGCTTCAGTGGCCCAGGGTTTCGCCGGTTCGGATCCTGGGCACGGACACGGCACCGCTCATCAGGCCACACTGAGGTGGCATCCCACATGCCACAACTAGAAGGACCCACAACTAAAATATACAACGATGTACTTGGGGGATTTGGGGAGAAAAAGCAGAAAAAAGAAGAAGAAGAAGATTGGCAACAGTTGTTAGTTCAGGTGGCAATATTTAAAAAAAATACTTTAATAATCTGGTTTTGTTAAAGTCTAATCTTTAAAGAAAATATACATATTCAATTCTTTAATGAGCTGGACGCTGAGGCTTTTTTTTTTTTTTCAAGGAAATAAAGTTTAACATTTCGTTTTGATTCTGTGATTGGCATTCCAGTCAATTAGCACAGCTCATTTGGGTATTTGGTTCAATTCCGTGGACTGAAAATACTTATTTATATAGTTAAATATATATGTAAAGTAGAGATATTTCAAAAATTTTGGAAAATAAAATTTTGAAAAAAAGGAAAGTGTTTGATTTGTAATACAGGGTTTTCCATCCCAGAGCTCTGACGCTTTAAGCTCTTCTGCGATATTTCTGATTGACTCACTGTGGCTCTTGCGCACGAGATCACGGGTCTCTGTAACTGAGATCCCGTTGTATACATTCGAGAGAGGGAAGGAAGAACCACAGAAGTAAGACGGGGACATATTCAGCTGCCTGTTTTCTTTTAATGGAAGATGCGAGAATCCAAAAGTAAAAGAAAAGTGAAATGAGATGAGCTGTCTGATCTTGGAGAAAACCGCGTGCAAAGACACAACTGATTAGGTTTGCATCAGAGACTCCTGGTTGCCTAGGCAATATTCCTTCTTTCCTTCTTCCTTTTTAATTGAATCTTTTTTATTTGAAGAAGTTGTATTCCCAGCTAAAAACATTCACCACGTTGTTCCCTTCCGTCCTGGGGTAATACAAAGCTCTAGCTACTAAACGTAAGCTACTGGATGGTGGTACCTCCAGGAAAATTCTTTTATAGGAGCCGACTCTGCAGACAAGTGCTGTTTGCCATTGTCTGCCTTCTGAAATTTTGTCTTGCTGGTTGGAGCTCTGGCATCCATCTTGAGACCATGAGGACAAGGCTCATTATAAAGATAAAAGTCAGAAGGATCCTGGGTTCTCGATGTTATCATGGAGCCATCATACCAACCCTGGGCTGCCTACCTCCAGACTTGTCTGGCATGAGGAAAAAGAAATCCTCAAATTATTGGGCTTGGGGTGGGGGGCGGTCTCTGTAACTTGTATCCAGAGCAAGCCTCAAGAAACTTTATCCCTATTTTTCAACCTCCCATAACAAACCACCCCCTGATGTGACAGTGTGTATACTTCTCCTCTTTCCAGGTGGGCTCTTTTTTGAATTGGAAAGATAGATATTTCTGCTACTTTTCCATTTGCATGGAAAATGTCAAATTATAAGGTATCATTTTCATTTCACCATACTACCAAAGCCTTTCTTGAAGTCCATAACTAGAGAGCTCATCCGAGAAGTAATTTCCCGATCATCACATTTTCGAACAGGTAGATATGTTAATTTGCTACCCCTGCTGGGACACCCGTTGACGCCTGTGCTAAACGCTGAAAATGTCAGTGTTATTTTTCCAAGACTGAAACAAGTCCCTCAGATAGTCTTCAGTTGTATGCGTCTGTTAAGGGGCATCGTGGAAGCAGGAAATCAAGAGCTGGGAGGGACTTAATTAGAGTTGAGATTTGCTCGTGTGGTGGGAAGAAAGTTTACAGAAGTTGTCAGTTGTCAAGGCACACTGAAGGCTTGTTCAGTCCTGGAAAAACCACAGATATTCCAGAATATTCCATGGGGAGTGAGCATCCTGACCCTCTACCCACTGTCTCTGCTCCGAGTGTCTCTGAGGCTCCATTCCTCTCAGTTACTCAGTTTGGATCAGCCATGGACCTAACCAAGGTGATCCAATCAGAATTAGTCCCAGATCTTTGTGGAAGCCATTAAAAAACAAACCCCCTCTCCCTTTGTTTGAGAATCTCAATGGATGCAAGGATGCAGGCACCGGGGACCTCTTGGCCCCAGCAGGTCGCTGGGGATGAACCAACACCAAGATGTCCTAATGACTTATTTGAGCGCTGGATCTAGCTGTTCCTGACACCTGCCTAAGACAAGCATATAATTTACTGTCGAGCCCAAGATACTTGTGGAAATAAATGGGAGCACTATTAATCATTATTACAATTATTAATTAGCAGGCATAAATCAGGGCTGTCCTGAGCAGACTCTCAGTCACACAAGACAAGGAATCCCCAACTTGATAAAGTCAGTCCATATCCTCGCAATAATTTCTTCTGTTTAAGTTTGCCAGAGAGTGGTTCTGTGATTTATGGATCATTTGGCAAAATAATTTCTTGTTCAACCTGGGTCACTTTGGAGGCTGAAAGAGGCTGCTGTTAATAGTTAAGGAGGCCAGCAGGCCACCCTGGGCTTGCCCGGTCAGAGCAGGACGTGTGCTCGCCTCAGGACCGAGCATCCTGGGTTCCGGGCTCTGTGCTGGGCTCGAGGCCTCTGGGATGAAGGAGTCACTAAGAGTGGGCCCCGTCCTCGAGGAGTTCACTGTCTGGGACGAGACAGAAAGGTCTGAAATCGCAGTTTCCGCACAAGACGCTGAGGGAGGACGACAGGTGAAGACCGCCTGCGCAGCTGTCCACGGTGCTCATTTTACGTGTTTGCCTTCGTTCAGTAACACCAGCGATGACGGAGTGCTGAGCGTGACCGACCTGCCCTCCTCCCTTCTCCAGCATTTACTCAAGGCTTCCAGCACTTCAGGTCAAAACAGCAGGCCACCTGTGGGTAATATTTGAGCTATGTCTTGTCCCTCTACCGTTAGAAATTCATCCCAGGAGCCTTAGAGATGGAAACCCCTCCTCTTTGGGGCAAGAAGACAGCAGGGCTGGACAGAGAAAGGCTCAGCCTCCTCCTCCAGCCTTCCCACCACAGCCTCTGGAGGAGACGCGAATCTGCTCTGGGTGCAGTGTGGGCCACCCCGCCCGTGCTCTCCACTTCCTTGTGAAATGGAAACATCGGTGACTTCCCCAGGGCCTTCAGTGAAGCTCGATGGACGTTCTTATCTGCACAGAGTCAAGCCTGGTCCCTACAGCAAGTCATTCCCATGTGGTCCCAGGGCTGTCTGGACCAGGCTGCAGGGCCCCACTGCAACGGGCAGCTCTGGGAGGGTCGAGATACTTGTGTCATCCTCTGCTTCCCGATTTATAGAGGAACAAGGGCTTCCTGCCCTGGCCTCCAGTGACCCCGCTATATTTTTAATTCTAACATGACTCTTGACTACAAGATAGAAAGGGGCCTTTTATAAACATCTCAGTTGTTTCAGGCCGTGTTTTCAGATGGCTTAAACATCAAAACAGCGTGAAAGGATATGCATTTAGTGGCCTCATTCCCACTCTGAGCACCCCAGTGCCCCCACAGGGAACTCCTTCACTGGTTTCCAGGGCATCCTTCAGTGCCTCCTCAGGCAAGCACCAGCAGCGTGAACGTACGGGAGCTCATAGTCCCCCTTTCGGGACACAAAAGCACCATCTATACACACTGCTACGCATCTTGCTTTTTATCACTTACCAGATCTTGTGTATATCCAATAATTTTTCTACCGTGATCCCCTATCTTCGTTTTAACCATTCCATAATGTTTCCATATGTAGCGATTTCATAGGTTTTGTTTGTTTATTTACATTTTTGTTTTAAACCAGTATCCTGTAGACAGGCGATCGGGTTGGTGCACAGCCTTGGCTCTCACACACAGTATCGTGATACGTGACCTTGAAACAAATACGAGTACCCATGCGCGATAGTATTTGTATAGCAATACCTGCAGCACAAAGCCCCAGGAGCGGGATTTCTGGCTCAAAGAGTAAATGCATTTGTCAATTTTCTAGATATTGCCAAAATGTCCCCCTAAGGGGTAGCACCATTTTGCCCCCACGAGCCACGTTTGGGAATGCCTGTTTCCCCACAGCTTCACCAACAGGGAACGCTGTCAAACTTTGGAATTCTGGCCCATAAGGTGCGTAAGAAATGGTGGACCAATCTAATTTGTTGTGATCAAAACCATCTATATGACAAAGACATCTAGGAGGTCATAAAGCAAGTAGCCCCTCTTGGCATCACGGGTCACACTCAGGGAGCAGGACAGAACGTGCTGGCCCTGCTGGCACTGCCACCAACGTCCCCCAATGCAGCAAGAACAGAGCGGCCGCACGGACGACCCAGTCCTCCTCCAGGACCATCTCACGGTTCTGGGGGCCCTGGAGTTCTGCACGGTTTTATTGATTGTGTGGTTTTTTAGGGGGGTTGTTTTTTGGCTTCTTTTGCTTTGTTTTGGGGAAGATACAGAATGCGGCATAGAGGACCTGCCTGTGTAGAATGACCACGCACACCGCTGGATGTCACCAGCGCCGACATCTCTTCCAAAGCTCGCCGTGTGAGGGAAAGTGGAACTGCATCCTCTCCCCTTCCTGAGCGGTACCCGCCACGTGTCAGGTCACCCAGGGGACTCGACGAAGTAACAGACCCTGCCATCCGACCGTTAGTGGCCTCGTTTCCTTTCACTGGGGTAATGCTGGATTTCATACCGAGAGCATCGACAAAGAAAGGTGGGTACCAGCAGCTAACATCTGCAGAACACGTGTTTCTGCTCAATCTTTGCACCTTTATTGCTCCACCTGACACCGCCATTCTTGCTGCTGCGTAACAGCCTGATTCCATCAGCCGTCTTACGTCTAACTCAAGTTGAAGTCTATTAGGCAAGCCCATTCCTGGCCTATCTGTGTCCCTTCCCACAAATTATCGTGGCTGATTCTCTGGCACTCCAGTTTTTTTCAGGAACAAACAGCTGAAAAAATTCTGATGCTGTTAAAGGAGATTTCATATTCTTTTTCATGTTCTTTTAAATGAAAGATGACAATCTGGAATCCCCACGGGACAGCAAGTGTCCATCTGGCATAAACAGTGTGCTACAATTTTTTTTTATGCTTTTGGTGAGGAAGATTGGCCCTGAGTGTTGTAACATCTGTTGCCAATCTTTTTTTTTTCTCCCCAAAGCCCCAGTCCATAGCTGCATATTCTAGTTGTAGGTCCTTCCACTTCTCCTGTGTGGGGCGCCACCGCAGTGTGACTTGATGAGCGGTGCCAGGTCTGTGCCCTGGATCTGAACCTGTGAACCCTGGGCCACCAAAGTGGAGTGCGCCAACCAAACCACTACACCACCGGGCCGGCCCCTCCAATTTTTTTTAAAGAAACCACAAAGCAAGAGAAGCTGTCTGCCTTTACTTCCTCAAACACAAAACTAATTCTTTGGAAACCTGTATGTTTCTAGATAAACTTATCCAGGCTCTCGCAGCTCGAAACTGAAGTTACTCAGACCAACAGCTTTGTGCCGTCTGGAGACTTGTGTAGTTTTGTTTTTTTACCTGTAACACGTCCAATCCATTTTACAAAAACTGTTGGTTCTACCCTAAAAACATATCCAGCTTCAACCACTTCTCCCACCCCCACTGCCACCGCCTTGCTCCAAGCTCCCATTAAGGTCACTTCTCACTGGTCTCCTGGGGTCTGTGCTTGCCCCCACTCTTGCTCCTTCCTTGAGTCTGTTCTTAACAAAATGCTCAGAGTGGTCCTTTTAATTAGAAGTCAGATCATGTCACTCTTCTGCTCAAAATCCTCAAAGTCCTCCTACCTCCCACAGATAAAACCCAGACCCTCACAAAGTGGCCTGTGAGGCCCAGTGTGGTCTGGTCTCCCCTCTTCTCTGGCCTTTTCTGCATAGCTGTCTCCCTCCTTCACTCTGCTGTGGCCACTCTGTTCTCATCCTGCTGCTCAAACATGCCAGACACGCTCCTGCCTCAGGACCTTTGCACTTGCTGTTCCCTCTGCCTGGAGTACACTCTCTCCCCAGACATTACCTGTCTCTCTCCCTCACAGCCTGCAGGTCTCTGCTCCATGTCAGCATCCTCTAAGGAAGCCCCGTAGGCCCCAAACCTACCATTCCCTGCCTCAGCCACTTCTTAGCACCAGCCACCTCTTGATTATTCCAGACGCATTTGATCTTTTTACTGACCGTCCCTGACCAGGAGGTGAGCTCCATGGTGTCGGGACCTTCACTGACCCTTCACACATCGAGCCTAGAACAGCGCCTCCGACACGACAGACACTCGATAATGAGGTCCTGAATGAATGAATGAATGATTCAGGGGTTAACTGGGAAACCAGGCAAAACAGAGCGACCACGGGAGCCCCGAACGCCAAGGGAAGCAGGCCTCATGGACTTTAAAGCGTCCGCAGAGGGAAAGGCCAAAACCACAGAGTTCCATGAAACTTATTTTAGTGCCTCCCAATCTTTGTGTTTTTTGAAGAAACCAAGTAAACCCAGAATTGCTTTTGGTTTTGTTTTTTTATCAATAACCTGCCCAGCAGCCACCGGAGCCCCTGGGTCCCCCAGATGCCCATCTGGTCATGGGGTCATTTGCACTTTGGAGAAAAAGAGGCCGACATGAGAAGTCGCTGCCTCTGCGAGTCAAGGCCAAGGCACGCAGCAGCGAATGCCAGCCAGCTATGGGGCCCTGCAACAAGGGGCGGCTCTGCCGGAACATTCTGTGTAATTGGAAGGCGAGGTCAACAGCAATAAGGGAAAGTAACGTGGACGTCCAACGGTTTATGAAGCAGATGCTGGAAAATAAACAGGACAGACGGCGGCCAACCCGTCGGCCTGACTCTGTTGTTTATTCATTTATAGAGCGACGGACAACACGGGGCGGGGAGAGGGGAATTCAGGGCTGTGGAGCAGCGTCGAGGACTCGGGGTGAAGTCCAGCTGCCCGCTCTCCAGCTGTGTGGCCCTTGGCAAGGCCGCTATCCGACCTTCCCCGGGTTATAAAGAGGAACAACATCGATGAGAGGCCTTTCTGTGTGTTTTAGCCCGGGGTTTGAGCGGTGTTGGTTTCTGCAGCAGCAGCTTGTCTGTCCCGAAGGATGCAGGTTCCTCTGTGGTTAACTGACAGCCCCCCAAAGCCGTCCCCACCCTGTTCCCCAGAACTTGTGGACATGCACCTCACGTGGCCAAAGGGACTTTGCAGACGTGACTAAATTAAGGAGGATTAACCCGAATTATTCAGATGGGCCCGATGTAATCTCAGGGGTCCTTATGAGAGGGGGGAAGGAGGGTCAAAGTCAAAAAGGGTGATGTGAGGACAGAAGCAGAGAGAGTCTGGAAGATGCTGCCCCGCTGGGCGTGAGGAGGGGAACGGGCCGCGAGCCAAGGAGAGCAGGTGGATTCTGGAAGCCAGAGAAGGCAGGGAAATGAGCTCTCCCTGGAGCCGCCCTGGCAGCCCATTCTAGACCCCTCACCTCCACACGGAGGAGGACCGCTGTGTGTTTCGGGACGCTGAGTCTGTGGTGATTTGCTCCGGCAGTAAGAGGAACCTGATTTGTCCCCTGATGTTTTGTATAAAATAAACTGCTTCAAGGAATCTCCTCCTCCCACCTCTGACACACCCAGGTGCTTCTCAAATTCAGATTCTTTAACGAAGGATGCATTCTACAAAATTGTTTTCCTTTTTAAGAGTAAAAATGAACTTTCTGCTAAAGAAAATTACATTCAAAACTTCTGAAATGCCTGAGGTTAAATGCACAAGACCACGTATGAACCCATCGCTCCCGGTTTGATATAAAGTTCTGGTAACTGCCGTCCATTCTCCTGGTGACATTTTTGTTGAATTGGGCACAGTCGTGGTTTGTGGCCCGCCGGGCACGGACAGTTCGCAGACCTGGCCTGAGGAACTCACGGAGACGAGACCATCCTACTGAGAAGAGGGGGTCTCAGAGGCTCCCTGGTCTCTGCCCCGACCACAGACGGGCATCCCCTGCTGCACTGAGAGCTGCAGCTGCGGGAAATGGCAGGACAGTCACCCCGCAGGATGTCTCCTGGTCTCAGAGCCCAGGTGTCACTTTGCATTTTGCTCCCCCGTATTTAACCCAAGAGGGGGTTAGGGAAAGTTGCAAACCACCAGTGCAATGAATAGTCTCCAGCCTCACCAAGCCTCGTCCAGCCTGTCTGCCCCTTCTCTGCCTTTGTGGCTAAAGCCCTTCCCTTTGCATTTTCCTCCCCAGGACCCTGGCGTGGAGCAGGCCTGTGGAGGGGCCAGGATTCTTAATGGCTGGTTTGATTGCTCAGGTCTGAGCCATTCTCTCAACTGGGTCACAAAGGTTAACTGAGCTCATCAACAGACAGATTAATCGCTAACGTAGGCGGTGCATTTTCCTCCCCTTCCAGGCTACAGGACGGTTATAGAGAGATCGCCAAGTCATTTGAAAGCTCTGAGCATTTAGATTGCTTCTGAGCTGAGCCTGTCCTGGAACATGGCAATTTTGAGCCTTTGTGCAGCTCAGATTCTGCATAAGCTGGTAATGGGAACGTGGGGAGGGTTAAGGAAAGCCTGCATGGCTTTCATTTCGGATGAAATGGAAATCCAAACAGAAGTTGCAGAATCATCATTAACCTTCACAATGACAGCCGCACCTCCCGAAGTCGGGAGGCGAGAGCTTTAAAGATATCGCTGTTGTTTACTGGGCACTAAACTGGGCCGACGCGACCCTGGTCAAGGCTGGGGCTCCCCAGATTCCCACTTAAAAGGTGATCATTTCCAAAGGGGCGACGGCAGGCCTGGCTGGGGGATGGGGAGGCACGGGAGCCCAGACACAAAGAAAACTAGCGCAGTGACAGGTCCCTTTCCACTCACTGGCCAGAGGGATGAGAGGAGGGCAGGAAAGTGAGCATCTGTCCAGCATCCGCCAGAATTTCACCCTCAGAAATCGACATGACTCTGCACAGTGATCCATATAGGTCCGTGTGGTTTCTCCGGTGTGACCCTCCTGTTTGGAGCTGCCGGCACACATCCCCCGTCCTCTG